>NC_057798.1:213909808-213918872 GCF_018294505.1 Triticum aestivum
AAAGAGAAGAAAATAAAAATAAAAGGGGGCAATGTTACTATCCTTTTCCACACTTGTGCTTCAAAGTAGCACCATGTTCTTCATGTAGAGAGTCTCATATGTTGTCACTTTCATATACTAGTGGGAATTTTCCATTATAGATCTTGGCTTGTATATTCCTACGATGGGCTTCCTCAAAATGCCCTAGGTCTTCCTGAGCAAGCAAGTTGGATGCACACCCACTTAGTTTCTTTTGTTGAGCTTTCATACATTTATAGCTCTAGTGCATCCGTTGCATGGCAATCCCTACTCCTCATGTTGACATCAATTGATGGGCATCTCCATAGCCCGTTGATTATCCTCGTCAATGTGAGACTTTATCCCTTTTTGTCTTCTCCACACAATCCCCACTATCATATTCTATTCCACCCATAGTGCTATACACATGGATCACGCTCATGTATTGCGTGAAAGTTGAAAAAGTTTGAGATTATTTAAGTATGAAACAATTGCTTGGCTTGTCATCGGGGGTGTATAAGATGGGAGCATTTTTGTGTGACGAAAATGAAGCATAGCCTAAGTATATGATTTTGTAGGGATGAACTTTCTTTAGCCATGTTATTTTGAGAAGACATGATTGCTTTGATTAGTATGCTTGAAGTGTTACTATTTCTTATGTCAATATGAAGTTTTATTTTGAATCATTTGGATCTGGACATTCATGCCGCAATAAAGAAAATTACATTGAGAATTATGCTAGGTAGCATTCCACATCAAAAATGCTGTTTTTATCATTTACCTACTCGTGGACGAGCATGAATTAAGCTTGGGGATGCTTGATACGTCTCCAATGTATCTATAATTTTTTATTGTTCCATGCTATTATATTGCCCGTTTTGGATGTTTATGGGCTTTACTTTACACATTTATATCATTTTTGGGACTAACCTTCTAACCGGAGACCCAGCCCGTATTGCTGTTTTTTTGCCTATTTCAGTGTTTCGAAGAAAAGGAATATCAAACGGAGTCCAAACAGAATGAAACCTTCGGGAGAATGTTTTTTGGAATGAACATGATCCAGAGGACTTGGAGTGGAAGTCAAGAAACAAATGAGGTGGCCATGAGGGTGGAGGGCGCCCCCCCTACTGGGCGGGCCCCCTATCTCATGGGCCCCTCGGGAGTCCACCGACCTACTTCTTCCTCTTATATATACCCATGTACCCCGAAAACATTAGAAGTGACCATGAAAAACTATTTCCACCGCCGTAACCTTCTGTATCCGCGCGATCCCATCTTGGAGCCTTCGCCGGTGCTCCGCCGGAGGGGGAATCGATAATGGAGGGCCTCTACATCATCTCCAACGCCTCTCCGATGAATTGTGAGTAGTTTATTGTAACGCCCCGAGTTCGATGTGCCAGGTGCCTTCCAGTTATTCGTCGTAGTTGCCATGTAATTTGCTTCCGTGTTGCACTTTGCCATGTCATCATCTGCATTTCATTTGCATGTTTTTGAAAACTTGCATCCGTTTGGGTTCCGCCGGTTCTCTCCGTTATCCATTCTGAGCCCAACCACACTCGCGTGCACCCGTAGCCCCTCTCAAAACTTGTTTCGTGAGCTGGAGAAAAACGTTCTCGGAATGGGCCGAGATTTGCCGAGTGGCCTTGGTATATCATCGGCAGACCGCCCGTCAAATTTTGTTCCATTTGGAGGTCGTTTGATGCCCCAACGGTTAACAAAGTTAACCGAAAACCCCTTCTCTTTGCAGCCTAGCATCCCTTCACCACAGCCCACCTAGCCCATCTAAAAACCGTCCATGCTCTCCGTTGTTCGATCACGATCGTGTGGGTGAAAACCGCTCCTCATTTGGACTCTCCTAGCTTCCCCTACCTATGAATAGGCATCCCCCTTTCAAATTCGCAGGTAAACCCTAGCCATCGCCTCCACTCCGCCGCCGGACACGTCTGGTCTCACCAGACAAAGCCTCCACCGCCGCCCGCACCAATCGGGGCACACCACGTGGCGACCGCCGCCGTGAGGCCCGAGCCACCAACCGCGCCTCCGAGCCCGGGATCTCCGCCGCCGATCCAGCGCCACCCACCGATGCGAGCCTCCACCGCCTTCGCCCCGCCGCCCGGTCTCCCGCGCTGCTGCCCGGCCGGGACTCCGCCATCGAACCTCACGCCGACCGCCGCCTGCGCCTCCCCGCGCTCGCCGGCCGGAGCCGCGCTGCCCTGCCTCAGCCCGCCGCTCCGCGCCTCCCACCGCCGGCATCCGCCCTGGCCTCACCGGCCTCGGATCCGGTGAGTCGCCGGCCGGATCCGACCGACCCCGGCCTCCCCCGTGTTCCCCGTCAACACCGGCGAACATCTCCAGCCCTGCCTCGGTTTTCGTGCAACCCTAGATCTGAGGTTGACCCCCCTCGTTTTTCTCCAAGTCCCGAAATTTTTGTATTATGTTGCCCTATTCATCATGTCATAATTTCATGCATATAGCTCCGTTTTGCATTATGATATATCAAAATATTCACCGTGAGATGCTCTTCATTTCATTCCACTCTGACATGCTTTTTTGAGATCATCTGGATGCCCTAATCATCGTTGCAATAGTGCTATATGATGTTAACCTGCTGAGACTGTTATAACTTGCTGTTTTGTCATTTTCGTTGCATTTTGTGTGTGCATCTTTTGAGGATGATGTCTACATGTTTTAGGATTATATTCATGCCATATTTACATGGGTGAAATCCATGTATTTGTATATGACTTGTAGTGAGTGCATCAAGCTTGTGAAGTGGGTCACTTGCTGTTAACTTTCTGTCAATGCTGAAACCGCTATATCATGTTGACATGTTTGATTGGTGCTACCAATTAATCCATGCATAATCCGGAGATGCTTAGTTAAGATGTTTTTTCTATGCTATGCTCTATCATGACATGCCTCTTGATGCCTTATATATTTCCTGTAGCATATGTTTTCATTGACATGAACATTCTTATATAATGTTCCAGATTTCCGTTAACTTCATGATGCATTGTTGTGAGCTTGTTATTGAGTGATCCATGCCTCTTCTGGAGATTCTCCATTTATATGAATTGTAGTATGCTATGAGTACTTTGTTCACACGTCATGTTTGCTAATTCTAGAGATCATATGCCTCTGTTTCATGCTTGCGAACATGCTATCATAATGTTGATGTTTTACACTTGCTGAAACTGTTTCGACATTCAATCTTGTCATGTTGGTTCCCACTAATCCGTGAGCCACATGTTTATAATGCCATGATGTTATTTGCCATTTGTTATGTGTACTTTGATGTCATGCTCTTGGTTGCTCTATTTACTTCCCATCGTATTAACTCTGCTCATGTATATGATCCTATGTTATAAAGTTGCATTTTGCGTTGATCAT
This sequence comes from Triticum aestivum, assembly GCF_018294505.1. Taxonomy (NCBI): domain Eukaryota; kingdom Viridiplantae; phylum Streptophyta; class Magnoliopsida; order Poales; family Poaceae; genus Triticum; species Triticum aestivum. The sequence continues at coordinate 213,913,196 of NC_057798.1, forward strand.
ATTGGTTTAATCTTGATGCCTATGAACCTGAACCTTAATGATATTTGAAGTAAGTTATCTGTACATGAACTGCATGCCAAGTTTATGCTCATTTGGTTCCTGTCATGTTGTTTAGATGTTTGCAAAGCGCCCACTTGCTGTTTTGGGCAGATTGTTGTTATAATTTGTTTGGAGTGTATGTGTTGCACCGTTGCTCCGTTTTGAGCATGCTCTATAAGAAACTTGCGTAGAATTGCATGTAGTTTCATCCTATCATGTTGCATCCATGTTTTGAGATTGTTTGCTTGATGTTTGAATGCATTTTGCATCAATGCCATGTTTAACTTGTTTTGGTCATATCTTCTAGGCCGTAGCTCCGAACTAAATGAACTTTATATGTAACTTGACTAGAATTTTGTCTAGATCATCTAGGTGCATTTTAACTTCCTGTTTAACAACTTGAACGTAAGGTTTATTAAGATCTGTACCAATTTCGAAATTTGCATATGAGGACTTACCGGATTTGTTATATGTTGTTTCCGGCCTCTAAACTTGCTTTGATGTGTTGTTCTTGTATGCTTCATCTCTTGCCATGAGTAGCATCATATAGACTTTGTCATGCATCATGCTTGGTTGTGCATCATGTCATGTTTATGTGTTGAGTGTTTACCGTGTGTTTGCTTCTTTCTGGTTGTGATTCTTCTCGATAGTTCCTGTTTCGTTGCGATTGTGAGGATTCGTTCATCTACGCTTGATTTGTCTTTGTGGCTTCATCTTCTTCATGGAATCGTTCTTATTCCTAGGGGATTTCAGGCAAGATAACCGTTACCCTGGATCTCACTACTATCATTGCTCTGCTAGTGCTTCGTTCTATCGCTATGCTGCGCTACCCACTCACCTGTTTATCAAGCCTCCCAAATTGCCATGTTAGCCTCTAACCTTTTTCACCCTTCCTAGCAAACCATTGTTTGGCTATGTTACCGCTTTTGCTCAGCCCCTCTTATAGCGTTGCTAGTTGCAGGTGAAGTTGAAGATTGCTCCATGTTGGAACATGTTTATGTTGGGATATCACAATATATCTTGTTTTAATTAATGCATCTATATACTTGGTAAAGGATGGAAGGCGTGGCCTTATGCCTGGTGTTTTGTTCCACTCTTGCCGCCCTAGTTTCCGTCATACCGGTGTTATGTTCCTTGATTTTGCATTCCTTACACGGTTGGGTGTTATGGGAACCCCTTGACAGTTCGCTTTGAATAAAACTCCTCCAGCAATGCCCAACCTTGGTTTTAACATTTGCCACCTAAGCCTTTTCCCCTTGAGAGTCGCGCTCCCGAGGGTCATCTTATTTTACCCCCTGGGCTAGTGCTCGTCGTGAGTGTTGGTCCAACCTGTCAGCCGTCGGTGGCCACCAAGGGCAACTCTGGGCTGGTCTACCGAAAGTTTGGACAATTCGGTGTGCCCTGAGAACGAGATATGTCCAGCTCCTATCAGGATTTGTCGGTTGGCTCCCACGCGTTCTGTTGCCTCCCGATGAACACGACGCATTTTGTTGCCTCCCCATGAACACGACGCATTCCGTTGCCTCCCCATGAACACGACGACGACGTTGTTTCTCCGTTCCAACCCAGCCATGTACACGAGCCCTGGCCGTGCGTATGCGTGAGTAGGCGTTGAAGACCCCGCCCGTATGTACGTATGTGGCCGTATTTTCTTTCTTGCACCCTGGCCGTTATACGTATGTGTACATGCTACATGCGCGCCTCTACTACGACACGTGCGCGCCTCTACTACGAAACGTGCGCACCTCTACATCGACCAGTATGTACGTACACATTCGCGACCAGAATGACAATGCTACGTACGCTTCGACTAGGTGGGTCCCGACTGTCACGCACTTCCTTGCCTTCGAAGATGTAGCTGGTGGGTCCCAACAGTCAGGGGGGCAAATCGTTTTTTTGTCTGGACTATGCATGGTCGTGTTCATTGGGAGGGCTTGGACGGAACAAGCGATGGAAACGAGGCCTGGCGTACCGCAGAACGGAGGAAACGGACCTCCTACGTTCGGAATGGGGTCCTGTTGATCGGGAGGGGTGTGGCGTACCGCAAAATGGAGGAAACGGACCTCCTGCGGTCGAAACGGGGGTCCTATTGATCGGGACGGGTGTGGCATACCGCAAAACGGATGAAACAGACTTATGTTGGGGCGCTACGGTCGAAACAGGGGTCCTGTTGATCGGTAGGGGTGTGGCGTACCGCAAAACGGACAAAACGGACTTGTGTTGGAGCGCTACGGTCGAAACGGGGGTCATGTTCATCAGGAGGGGTGTGGCGTACCGCAAAACGAGACTCCACGACATACTGTTCATCTCCACCGTCGACCTCCTCCAGCCTTCACGGGCTACCGTCGACCTCCTCCAGCCTCCACGGGCTCCTGTTCATCCAGCCTCCACCGCGCGCTACTCCACCGGCTACTATTCAACCACCCCTCCACGGGCACCCCTCCACCGTCTACTGTTCATCCAGCCCTCCACACCACGAGGTCCTATTCAACCACCCCTCCATGGGCACCCCTCCACCGTGTATTGTTCATCCAACCCTCCACACCACAGGGTCCTGTTCATCCAGAGGCAACGCCACTGCTCACTGTTCATCCAAACCCCCCGCGACGCTCACTGTTCATCCAATCGATCGGCTTCAGTTAGCAGCAGTAGCGAAGGAATCACTCGATCGGGTTCAGTTAACAGCCATCAATTGATCTCTCGGGTTTAGTAACGCATAGCCTGTAGTGCAATCGCTCGGGTTCAGTTAGATCCCACCGCCTCGCTCTGGTTCAGTTAGAGCCGATGCCTCTCACACACGCGCGTACATGTACAAGAGAAACACGCATCGCTCGGCCCCTGACCTTCCACCGTAACCGGGAACTCCTCGAAATTTTCCTCGCCCTCACTTCTACCACGGTTTTTTCCATCATGGATGTCCCAAAGAATGTCATGCAGCTGCGTCTCCGGCCCGCCCAAGACGAAAAGCCCATTTTCTGTCATGATTTTTTGTCATAGAAGTAGGATCCCACCACATCTATGATGATACCGGGTTTTGTCACAATTATCGTCATAGAAGTGTCATATGTATGACAGAAAAAAATTTCGTTCGGCCCAAAATGTCATGGATGTGTCTTTTTTTGTAGTGCACCATCATATTCTATTCCACCTATAGTGCTATATCCATGGCTCATGCTCATGTATTGCGTGAGAGTCAAAAACGTTTATGAACATCAAAAGTATGAAACAATTGCTTGGCTTGTCATCGGTGTTGTTGATATAGGGTGGATACCCTAGGGCCGATCTTTCACGAAATGGAGGGAATCCTACTAAGAACAGGAAGAAAACGAGGGGGAAACACGAGGGGAAATGCTCAAATCAATGAGAATAATCACATGCTAGATGCATGAACATAAAGAGGGATACAAGATTCAAACACAACAAAGGACGATACAAGTAGTAAGTTTTCTCCAAGAGGAGGTCTTGAATCAAATAGGGGATCTTCCCTTTTGAGGCCTTGGATCCACTTGGGATCTTCTCCATGGAGGCCTCGATCTCCAGTGGAGTGTCAAGTGGATGAGCAAAGCTCTATCTCTCATATGAGCTAAACCAATTCTAACCCTATTAAGAGGGAGGAGGAGGAGGAGGAGTATATATAGTCTAGGGTCACGAAAGGGTACATGGGCCTCGGCCCAACACGCTGTGCACAGACAGGCGTTGGTCATCCGGGAGCTACCGGACTCCGGTGGCTTGCGAGGGTTCGGTCGTCCAGTATTTTGGCTCCTATAGAGGTGAAATCGGGAGTTAGTCCATCCAGGGGAGGTTTCAACTGAGGTTTTAGTTTGGTTAAATATGCTCTGGTTAAGTGGCAATTAACCTCTGAAGTTTGTTGTTGCAAACTTGATCAACTTAGTGTGATCAATAGAGAGATACTATGTGTCAAGTGTTATGTCTGGGGTGTTTAGGGTAGGAAGGACTACATCCCTAGGGAGTTTTACAGGAGATGGACCAAGGAATATAGTTGCTTTGCAACTAACCAAAATGGTCCATAAACTTGATCAACATGATGCACTCACATGGAGTGTCAACTTGATCTCAAATTGGGCAAGGCAGGGTCATTTGGGCATATGAATATGCTCAAAAAGTCTCATACCAATTGGCCAAGCCAAAGTGGTACTTGCTTCACAAACATTTCCTTTGGACAGAAACTTGCAAAAATTCTAGAGGAATAATGGCTTGATGAAATATGCCCAAAATGGGTGGAGATAGGATATATGGATAATAGAAGGCCTAGAAAAATTTACAACCATAATGGAGCAAGATAAATTATACTTGCTTCACAGAATGAAATTTTGGACAGAAACTAAGAACTGAAGATGAGCTCACATGGAGGCGTGACATGAGCTCAACTTGGGTGGAGGGCTGTTATATGACTATATTGAGGTCATGCATAAATGGCAACTCATTTGGATATGCCTAGCTTGTACCTCCTTCACAAAGCTTCTTTCTGGACAGAAACTTTGGAAAATCATTAATAAAGGCAAATGAGGTTGCATTTTGGCATGTGGCAATGATATGGACAGGAAAAGATGTCCAAGGAGTTTGAGGTCAAATTCAAGTTATACCCACTTTACTTTAATTGATCTCGTCGCTACTGCCTATAAAGAAGAAAGAAGTAATAGGTAGGGATGACAGGATTTGAACCTGTGACATTTTGTACCCTTACTGGCTTCATATAATTCTGAAAACACAAGTTTTCTTGAAGACTCTTGCTCATATCTCTCATCAAAGGGTGCTATTCTATAATGTTTCTTTAGCAGATCCCCTGCTAATCCGAGCAAGCTTTCAAATATTTGCCCCACATTCATTCGGGAGGGTACTCCTAAGGGATTGAAGACCATATCAACGGGTGTTCCATCTTGCAAATAGGGGCGTGAGACAACTCTCTCTAAGGAACTCGGCAAAATAGCCCCGTAACTTCGGGAGAAGGGGTCCGCCTCACAAAAGGGGACCGCAGTGACCAGGCCCGGGCAACTGTTTACCAAAAACACAGGTCTCCGCAAAGTCGTAAGACCATGTATGGGGGCTGACGCCTGCCCAATGCCGGAAGTCCAAGGAGTTTGAGGTCAATTGAGCAAAGGAAAATATCACTTGCTTCACAATGTGCCATTTAGGGCAGAATAGGAAATGAATTATTTGGGGATTATTTTTTAACATGGCAATGAAAAGTTTTGCCATATTTGATTAAGATATGATCCAAACAATTTATGAGAATTATTTGGGAATTTTAGGAGTGAGGGAAATATGGGTTGCTTCACAACCTAGGGCAAATTGAGTTATTCCTTTAATAGAAAAGGAATATTCCCAATAAAAAGAATATTGGGATTTGGGCCAAGATGGAAATGGAAAGGTCTAGGGAAGGATTTGGGGATGACAAGCCACTCTCGAAGCAAAGAAGAGGTCATCTTCTTCAGTTTCCAGACCATAAAGCCACGGAAAAATAAAACTCGGGCAAAAACCTCAAAAAAAACAAAAAAAAGAAAGGGCCAAAAATCAGGTTGTTACAATGGTGTTGTTTTTTGTGCAGAAATAAAAATTCTCCAAATGCAACGGAACTTTTTGACAATTTGTTTGGAACAAAAGAGGCACTAGAAGCTTC
>NC_057798.1:213919030-213929443 GCF_018294505.1 Triticum aestivum
CCTTGCGTGCCCTGGTGGGTTCTGGGCCCCTCAAAGCCCATCTTCGCGTGAAACCAATGCCAAAAATCCTATAAATACAAAAAACCCCAGAAATAACCCTAGATCAGAAGTTTCGCCGCCGCAAGCCTCTGTAGCCAGAAAAAAAACCAATTGGGGGCCCGTTCCGGCACCTTGCCGGAGGGGGAAATCATCACCGGAGGCCATCTTCAACATCCCTATGGCCACCATGATGAGGAGGGAGTAGTCTGCCCTCAAGGCTGATGGTTTGTACTACTAGCTATGTGTTTGATCTCTCACTCTCTCTCTCTCTCTCTCTCTCTCTCTCTCTCTCTCCCTTGTTCTTGATTTCGCACGATCTTGATGTATCGCGGGCTTTGTTAATATAGTTGGATCATATGGTGTTTCTCCGTCTCTATCTTGTTGTGATGAATTGAGTTTTTCGTTTGAGATTTCATTATTATTGGATTGAATACTTTTATGGATTTGAGAGCACTTGATCTATCTCTTGCTATGAATACCTGTGGTGACAATGGGGTATCATATTGATTCAGTTGATACAAGTTTTGGCACTCAACTCGCGGATTCCCGAAGTGGCATTGGAGTAATCTATGCATAGGGGTTGATGCATGTTCTCGCATTTGTTTCTCCGGTAGAAATCTTGGGGCACTCTTTGAGGTTCTTTGTGTTGGATTGAGTACTATGAGTCTGAAATTGTTTGATGCGTATCGTATAATTAACTCATGGATACTTGTGGTGATATTGGAGTATCTAGGTGACATTAGAGTTGGTTGATGCGTATCATATGGTGTTATTTTGGTACGAACTCTTTGATAGATCGATCAGAAAGGATAACTTGGTGTTATTTTAGTTCGAACTCTTGGATAGATCGATTGGAAAGAATAACTTTGAGGTGGTTTCGTACCCAACAAACAATTTCTTCTTATGTTCTCCGCTAGATAAGAACTTTGGAGTGATTCTTCGTTGCACGTTGAAGGATGGTTATGTGATCCAATTATATTAGCATTGTTGAGAGATTGCACTAGCGGGAGTACAGATCCTAGGCCTCATTTTCAAGCATTGCAATACCGTTTGTGCTCACTTTTGTTACTCATTACCTTGATGTTTTTATTGTTCCTATTACAAAAATGAACATCTACTATCATTACTACACTTGTATCACCATCTCTTCGCCGAACTAGTGCACCTATACAATTTACCATTGTATTTGTGTGTTGGGGCAGAAGAGACTTTTTATTATTTGGTTGCAGGGTTATTTGAGAGAAACCATGTTCATCCTACGCCTCCCACAGATTGATAAATCTTAGGTCATCCACTTGAGGGAAATTTGCTATTGTCCTACAAAACTCTACACTTGCAGGCCCAACACAAGTCTACAAGAACAAGTTGTGTAGTAGACATCAGTTTGGCACCGTGGGTGTTCTTAATTTGATATCTCTATGCAGGGAAGACCGAGCATGCCATGCTTATCGTTATTAAGTGTGTAGGGATCACTCTCTTTAACATCATTATTCTGAAAGATAATAAATTGTTTACTTGCATGTTTATGTATTATTGTCTTAATGTCAAATGGTAGATTATTGCCTAGAATCGTTCATATCCAAGTTAAATCGTTTGATCAAGAACATGTTGGGTAGCATTCAACACCAACAATTATTTTTGTTATCATTTACCTACTCGAGGACGAGTAGGAATTAAGCTTGGGGATGTTGACACTTCTCCAATGTATCTATAATTTTTATTATTTCATGCTATTATATTATCACTTTTATGCTTTATATGCCATTTTATATTATTTTCATGGACTAACCTATTAACTTAGTGCCTAGTGCCAGTTTCTGTTATTTTGCATGTTTTTTGTTTCGTAGAAAAACCATACCTACCGAAGTCCTAACATGATGATACTTTATGGTGATTTTTGTTGGAACATAAGGACCCTATAAGCTTCAGGGAGAGACCACACATGAGGGGGTCACAAGCCCCGGTGGCATGCCTAGGGGGTAGGCACCGGGTGAGCTTGTGGGCCCCCTTAATGCTCCATTTGCCCTAATGTCTGGCCTATAAATTCCCTAATATTCCAAAACCATCGGAGCGAGACCCGAAACAATTATTCCGCACCTGCAAGCCTCTGTTCCATTGCGGTCCCATCTGGAGCTCTTTATCTATCATCTGCCAGAGGGGGAAACCATTGGGGAGGCCATCTTCATCAACCTTGCTACCTCCATGATGATGTGTGAGTAGTTCCTATAGGACCTACGGGTCCATAGCAGTAGCTATATCTCTCTCTCTCTCCGTCTTGCGATGTGTTTGTTGGGATCCGTTGAATTGTGGGTTTATGATCAAATTATTCATTGATCTATTCTTGAGTCTTCATTGTTGTGTAATTTCATAGCTTTGTGTTTCTCTCCGACCTATCGGTCTACTTTGGCCAAGTTTGATTGATTCATGTTCAGTGGGAGAGGTGCTTTGTAGTAGGTTCAATCTTGCGGTGATCCTGTCCAGTGACGGTAAGGACAAGGGCACACATTTGTATTGTTGCTACTAAGGATAAAACGACGGGTTTTGGTCATACTGATTGATCTTATTTTGTCTATATTATGTCATATTGCTTAATGTGTTACTCTATTTGTAAGAACTTAATGCTTGAGATACATGTTGGATAGCGGTCTTGGGGTGGAGTAATAGTAGTAGACGTCAGTAAGTCTTTTTGCGGGGGGGCGGGGGGACGTCAGTAAGTTTAACGATCTACTTATCATAGACGTAATGCCTATATAATGATTATGCCTTGGATGATCTTCATAACTATGCGCAATTTTGTCAATTACCCACTAGTAATTTGTTTACCCTTCGCTATTATGCTTTTGAGAGAGATGCCTCTAGTGAACCTATGGCCCCTGGGGTCCATTCTCCATATATTTACAAGTTCCTACAATTGCTATCAATTTGCTATTATTATTATAGTTACCATTATCCTTTGCTATCTTTACTAATATTTGCTTTTAACCTTGTGGCTAGCAAGAACAAGGGGAGTGAAGACCCCCTTGCCTTTGTTGGGTGTAAGCAATTATTTTGTTTGTGTGCAGGTGCTGATAACATTGTGCGTGTGTTGCCTCCTACTAGTTCGATAAACATTGGTTCTTAACTAAGGAAAATACTTTCCGCTGTTGTTCTACATCGCCCTTCCTCTTCGGGGAAATCCAATAACTCCTGCGGGAGTAGCAGAAGTTTTCTAGCACCGTTGCCGGTGATGCTTCATCTTATAAATCAGGCACCTACACACAAACCTTTTATATTTGGCTTGCTTTATGTTCTTACCTGGTTATGCTATCTTTATCCTGGACACACTAAAAGCAAAAAGGAAAAAATAAAGATATGGAACCATTTAAATTCCTTACTGCTAAAGTTTTCTACTTGGATCATCTTCGATCCATTTGTGCTCGTTCTAAAAACAAACTACATAGTTGATGGGAAATCATTAGAAGAGCGTGCTTATTTTGTGTGCCATCATTTGTCTCAAAAAGGGAAACACAGGCAGGATCAAATAAATATGTTATATTGCTATGCTTGAAATTTGTGCTTTGTATATGATTTTACTTGTTGTTCTAGAAAAGACAAAAGCGCCTTCCCATTCCCTTTCAATGTGAGTCTAATGATAATAAGATCCTAGCATCTTATGCTAATGATGTTTATGGTTACTATGATATTGAGCAAACTGAGGAATTTGTTGCTTTTAAGGGTACTTATGAAGTTGCTTCTTTGCTTGAAAATGCATGATGATGCTCCTTACAAATCTATTTTTTTTGCCATACTTAAATATTGCTATGAAAACTATGATTGCAATGATTATATTAAGAGAGTCTCCGTTGCCCAAGAAGAGATTAATGCTTTGCAGGAATCTATGGAAGAAGAAATTGCTGAGACTGAGAGCTCCTTAGATGCAAACGATAAGGAGGAGAGTGAAGAAGAGAGTAAATATTTCATACTATTTAATTTCCCTTCGCTCTCACCGGAGGATGAATGTTATGTTCCCTTGGACTTATTTGAAATATCCCTTTTTGATGAACTTGAAGTTTGTTATGTTTATGGAAATGATGCCCCTATGAATGATGTTTATGGAAATGAACTTGCTATAATTCCTTATGTCAAGAATGAAATTGTTGTTGTTACACCCACACTTGATAGTACTATTACCTTTTTGAATTCTAGCAACCATACTATTTCAGAAAAGTTTGCACTTATTAAGGATTACATTGATGGGTTGCATTTTACCATGGCACATGATGATTCTAATAGATATAATATGCATGTGCTTACTGCTCCTACTTGTAACTACCATGAGAGAGGAACCTCGTCTCCACCTCTCTATGTTTCTAATATAATAAAATTACATGAAACTATCTACACTATGTATGTATGCACTTTTGATGATGATTTTGTTATGCCTACTACTGCTTATCATGAACATGATTGGGGAGATAATTATGATGCTTCTTGTCATCCTAAAAATTTATTCGAGCTTCATGACAAATCTAGTATTGATAATAACATTTGATATCCTATTCAAAGTGGGTTTGGAAGAGTGTCAACTTGAAGTAAATATAATCCCACTACTTTGGAGAATATTCAGTCTTATGAAAAGTGGGTTTGGAGAGACCATGACTTTAATTGATGTTAATCCCACTATCCTAGAAGATTATAAAATGTATATGCATGTAGATCAGGAAGAGAATATTTTATATGATAGTTATATTGTTGAGATTGATTATGATCCTACATGTAATTATTATGAGAGAGGCGAATATGGTTATAAAAACTGTCATGTTACTCAGTTACCTCTCTTGATTTTCAAATTGTTAATGTTTCTCCTTCCTCCCTTGCATATGCTAAATATTGCTTGTTTTGATAATTTTTTAATTATGAAATGCCATGCATAGGAGGTGGGTCAGACTTAAATGTGTCAGTTACATCCTATATGATGCTCTCTTTGTACTTCAATTCTTATCATTTATGTGAACATCATTAAAATCTCAAGCCTATCTTAATGGCTATAAAGAAATAGCCTGTTAGGAGACAACCAATAGTTATCATTTTGTTTTAGTGTGTCTACTTTATTATTGCTACTGTAGTAATTATGTTTATATCGTTTTTTTAATTTTTGTGGCAAGTAAAGCCTTTAGGGTGATTTGGATGCTTGCTTATTTGGTTATGTGTAGAAACAGAAACTTTTGCGTCTAGTACATGAATTTCCATTATGTACTAGAATGTGATCAATTGCTAAAAATTTTACACAGTACTGCTATGCAAATTGTCTATGTTGTCTAAGCTTTTTAGAATTTTTAGACTTACAACAGTATGATAAAAAGTTACATCTTAAAGTGTTGTTCTGTTTTTGATAGATTCTGTTTTTATTGCATAGTTTTCTTATCCTCTATTCTTAAATAGTTGCGCCCACTACCTATTTTTCCTCTTCATACAACTACGCCACATCATCAAGTCATATATGTGGTCATAATTTACAATTTGTGCACTAATCTATCCATGTAACAATGCCATGTCAACAGTCGTGCATGGTGTTTCACTAATATTTAATATTTGTATGGTCATAGACGGTATATACATATACACTGGACACTTGGAGCGAATATTGCAAAATGGGTCATGACATATATTTTGTCACATACTTCAGATGCTTCATTTATGTATATGTTTTATCAAGGTTCCCGCGGCAACGCATGGGGCATCTTCTAGTTCTTAAAAAGTTCATCCGCAATAAAATCAATTATTTTAGCATGCATCCTTCACCTCATCAAGTGTGCCATGTTAGCATCCACTAGCAGTGTTTTTTAGCCATGACACACATCTACTAACTTTAATTCTTACAACATGCACTCTCCAACCTCACCAAATCATGCATGCATGTATGCCACCACATAATTATTCACTTATATCCGTGTTAAGCATCTTGGGAAAATTCTCTATACCTAAGGGAGTCATTCCCACTAACTTATTTGTCTCAACATGCAAGCAGACCACCTCACCGTATAATTATGAATGGTATATGGTCCACCGCAACATGCAATCATGCATGGAAAAACCCCACTACAACATTCAATGATGCATGAGAAAATATTTTCCATTTAATTATTGTACTTATATTCAATAAATATTTTACAGTTATACATAAGTAAATATAATATGTCATGTGTGTTGTAAATTTAGGTTCGTATGTTATCAACACAAATATTCATCACCTAGTAAAAGCAGCTGAAAGTGCACCTAATCCCTGGGTGGTTTTGGTAATTTTATAACAACATATAGCTCATTGAACTAATGATCATTCAAGTGTAATATTTCAGAAAGCTCAATGAATGGCATGGCATGGACTAGGAATGTGGACCCCTCAAAATGCTAAAGACACATATTGGGAAAAGCTCAAGACTCTTCATTTTACTTTTAGTGATCAAGATCATTGATGACCCACAAGTATAGGGGATCTATCGTAGTCCTTTCGATAAGTAAGAGTGTCGAACCCAACAAGGAGCAGAAGGAAATGATAAGCAGTTTTCAGTAAGGTTTTCTCTGCAAGCACTGAAATAGTAGATGATAGATAGTTTTGTGATAAGATAAATAGTAACAAGCAAAAAGTAAATAAAGTAAATAAAGTGCAGCAAGGTGGCCCAATCCTTTATGTAGCAAAGGATAAGCCTGGACAAATTCTAATAATGAAGAAGGAGCTCCCGAGGACACATTGGGAATTATCGTCAAGCTAGTTTTCATCACATTCGTAAGATTCGCGTTCAGTACTTTGATAATTTGATATGTGGGTGGACCGGCACTTGGGTACTGCCCTAACATGGACAAGCATCCCACTTATGATTAACCCCTATTGCAAGCATCCGCAACTACAAAAAGGAGTATTAAGGTAAACCTAACCACAACATTAAACATATGGGTCCATATCAACCCCTAACAAAGCAACGCATAAACTAGGGTTTAAGCTTCTGTCACTCTAGCAACCCATCATCTACTTATTACTTGCCTCTGCCTTCCTCTAGGCCCAAATAATGGTGAAGTGTCATGTAGTCGATGTTCACATAACACCACTAGAGGAGAGACAACATACATCTCATCAAAATATCGAACGAATACCAAATTCACATGACTACTAATAGCAAGACTTCACCCATGTCCTCAGGAACAAACGTAACTACTCACAAAGCATATTCATGTTCATAATCAGAGGGGTAATAATATGCATAAAGGATCTGAACATATGATCTTCCACCAAGTAAACCAAATAGCATCAACTACAAGGAGTAATCAACACTACTAGCAACCCACAGGTACCAATTTGTGGTTTTGATACAAGATTGGATACAAGAGATGAACTAGGGTTTTGAGAGGAGATGGTGCTGGTGAAGATGTTGATGGAGATTGACCCCCTCCCGATGAGAGGATTGTTGGTGATGACGTTGGTGATGATTTCCCCCTCCCAGAAGGAAGTGTCCCCGGCAGAACAGCTCCGCCAGAGTCCTAGATTGATTCCGCCAAGGTTCCGCCTCGTGGCGGCGGAGTTTCGTCCCGTAAGCTTGCCCACGATTTTTTTCCAGGGTAAAAGTGATGATATAGCAGAAGATGGATGTCGGAGGCCCACAGGGGGCCCAGGAGATAGGGGGCCGCGCCCTAGGGGGGCGCCCCCTGTCTCCTGGACAGGGTGTGGGCCCCCTGGCCTATTTCTTTCGCCCATAAATTCTTATTGATTCCAAAAAGTTGTTTCATGGAGTCTCAGGTCTTTTGGAGTTGTGCAGAATAGGTTTCCAACGTTTGCTCCTTTTCCAGCCAGAATTCCAGCTGCCGGCATTCCCCCTCTTCATGGTAAACCTTGTAAAGTAAGAGAGAATAGCCATAAGTATTGAGATATAATATGTAATAACAGCCCATAATGCAATAAATATTGATATAAAAGTGTCTTGGGAACGAACACCTATGGGGCCGGCGGACCGGGCCCCTTTCGGTTCGGCGGGGGGCGGAGACCGCACGAAGAGCAGATCGAGGCAAGGCACACGAGCGATTTACCCAGCTTCGGAGCTCTCCAGAGAGATAATACTCCTACTGCTGCTTGTCTGATTTGTATTGTGTTCTTGCTCGGGAGCGCTGAATGCTACAGTACACTCTTGCTACTAACGAGACCGAGCATGAGTGTTTTCTGGCTTCGAACCCTTCGAACCCCCCTCTACGTTGCGCATGGGCCTCCTTTTATATGCTCAAGGGGTCACCGACAGGTGGCAACGTAGACAAAGGTAAAAATGGAAAAGAACTGCGGTTGGTACAACTACTTGTACAGTGTATCATACCTAACCCTGACGGCAGGGGACAAAGGCATTAAATGCCCGTCTGTATCGCCCAAACAGTGCAAAAAGTGGACCGTCAGGGGCGCCACCGCTCGCCACGATGGCAATCTTGTCAGCGTCGCTTGCCACCTCGCACCGCTGGCTGCACAGCTTCTTGCCACGCGTGCCTGGAAAGGTCCCAGGGCGACACGTTGGTGGATGTTGGGTTGGCGTATTTCGAGATTAGGTTTTGTCACTCCGATTGTCGGAGAGGTATCTCTGGGCCCTCTCGGTAATACACATCACTTAAGCCTTGCAAGCATTACAACTAATGAGTTAGCTGTGAGATGATGTATTACGGAACGAGTAAAGAGACTTGCCGGTAACGAGATTGAACTAGGTATTGGATACCGACGATCGAATCTCGGGCAAGTAACATACCGATGACAAAGGGAACAACGTATGTTGTTATGCGGTCTGACCGATAAAGATCTTCGTAGAATATGTAGGAGCCAATATGGACATCCAGGTCCCGCTATTGGTTATTGACCGGAGACGTGTCTCGGTCATGTCTACATTGTTCTCGAACCCGTAGGGTCCGCACGCTTAAGGTTTCGATGACAGTTATATTATGAGTTTATGAGTTTTGATGTACCGAAGGAGTTCGGAGTCCCGGATGAGATCGGGGACATGACGAGGAGTCTCGAAATGGTCGAGACGTAAAGATCGATATATTGGACGACTATATTCGGAGTTCGGAAAGGTTCCGAGTCATTCGGGTATTTATCGGAGTACCGGAGAGTTACGGGAATTCGCCGGGGAGAAGTATTGGGCCTTATTGGGCCCTGCGGGAAAGAGAGAGGGGCTGCCTAGGGCAGGCCGCGCGCCCCCCCAAGGCCTAGTCCGAATTGGACTAGGGGGAGGGGCCGCACCCCTCCTTCCTTCCCTTCTCTCTTCCCCTTCCTAGTCTCCTACTCCTACTACATGGAAGGATCCCTAGTTGGACTAGGAAAGGGGGAATCCTACTCCCGGTGGGAGTAGGACTCCCCTATGGCGCGCCTCCTCCCTAGGCCGGCCTCCTCCTCCCTCCCTCCTTTATATACGGGGGCGGGGGGTGCACCTCTAGACACACAAGTTGACACAAGTTGATCCACGTGATCTGTTCCTTAGCCGTGTGCGGTGCCCCCTGCCACCATATTCCTCGATAATATTGTAGCGGAGTTTAGGCGAAGCCCTGCTGCTGTAGTTCATCAAGATCGTCACCACGCCGTCGTGCTGACGGAACTCTTCCCTGACACTTTGCTGGATCGGAGTCCGGGGATCGTCATCGAGCTGAACGTGTGCTCGAACTCGGAGGTGCCGTAGTTTCGGTGCTTGATCGGTTGGATCGTGAAGACGTACGACTACTTCCTCTACGTCGTGTCATCGCTTCCGCAGTCGGTCTGCGTTGGGTACGCAGACAATACTCTTCCCTCATTGCTATGCATCACATGATCTTGCGTGTGCGTAGGAAATTTTTTGAAATTACTACGAAACCCAACACCAATCATAAGTGCATAGAATTCCAAGTCAGAGATGACATGCTAGGAGTGGCCTCTCCCACATAAAACTTGCTATTGGTCTAGTAAAGTAGTCAATTGCTTAGGGACAATTCCACAACTCCTACCACCATTTTTCCACACTCGCTATATTTACTTTACTGTTTATTTATCTAAACAGCCCCTACCTTTTATTTACGTGTTCTTTATTATCTTGCAAACAGCGAGATTAACAACGTCTATCAGCTAACATTCAGCGCTACACCGACATGAACGGGGCCTCAGTCTAGAATGCGCGTACCATGGGAGAAGCTGACTGCCGTGCATCTCCACACGAACGTCGCCAGCGATGGCAGCGCTGACCGCCGTGCGCCTCCACAAGAACGTAGCCAGAGGTGGCGGCACGGCTATAGGACGACAGTCTACGAGAGCGTACCGTGAGAGCGAGAGGATCGCCGTGCGTCCCCTCGCCGAACCGCGGCACCGACATATCGCACGGCGGGGAGGGCGGCTTTGGTGGAGCGAAT
>NC_057798.1:213929710-214109699 GCF_018294505.1 Triticum aestivum
GGGGGGGAGGATTTTTGCGCGGTGGGCGGGGGGAGTTTGGCGCATGGTCGGTTTCTCCAAGTGCAGTCCCACGTGTCAGTGAAGAGGCAAGCTGAAGCGCGTTCCGTTTGCGTGAGCCGTGTGCAGGACCGAACGTGTGTGGGGTGCAATGCGACCGTGAGAGGAGTGTTGTGAGTGTACCGCCTTTTTCCTTTTAAACTAGGTGCTTCGCCCCCTCAAAAAAAAATTTGTTGCTTCGCATGATCCATCGATACTACTTACTAGTAATCCAGTAATCCTGACTAAAACAGCACGGCTGGGTCTTTTCCTGCGTGATATGCTGGGAGGTTGG
The DNA here is from genome assembly GCF_018294505.1 of Triticum aestivum. NCBI lineage: Eukaryota > Viridiplantae > Streptophyta > Magnoliopsida > Poales > Poaceae > Triticum > Triticum aestivum. The sequence goes on from NC_057798.1 coordinate 213,930,042, forward strand.
CTTAGTTGGGTTTTTTAGGATGAGTAATGCTACACCTACGTAATCCCATTTACGTAATTAACGTAATGTGATACGTGTGAGCTGTTGATTTTAGATTGGGGGGAGGGAGGGGCCCACCACCATGAAAATCAGGGGAGGAGAGAGAGAGGCAATTTACGTTAACCCTTTCGTAGGTTCCCATAGATGTAGAAAGATGTGAAATGCGTGAATGTGTAGTGGACGTACTATTGGAGTGCTTAAGATAAATTGTGTATGTATAGACCCTATGTGTTTATTTTACTTCGCATGTTAGATTTGTCTCAGTTCAATAAAAAGCAGAGTTGGTGATGATGGTGTGCCTGTCATCCTGCAATATAGGCCGTCCGATCTATATCTAACAGATAGGAAGGAAACTATGACAATTTACCCGCACTCCTCTCCACATTTGCAGATAAGGCTTTCCCTCATTCATCCTTTTCTCCCACAAGATCTTGATCTTCCGTGCAACGCACGGGCATCTTGCTAGTACTCCTACAATATGTATATTATTGTGAAAGTTCATATACACCGGCCGAGATTAATGCAAACACGACAGATTTTCATTACATTTCGAACTTTTATAGGACAGAAAAATAAAAGAAACCCGACCCTAAACATATTCTATGGCGGCGACCGACATCCTCCATCTGCGATCTCTATGTACGGGGGCGGGGTTCAAGACCCGTGAAGTGAAGGTGCGGTCTCCAGTGATGAAGAGTAGAACACGAGATACGGACCGGCCAGTTGGCACACCATGCCTTGCTGCCTCCCATGCCCTACTCATCCTCGGAGATGTCCCCAACCTCGGCGGTGACGGACGTTGGACGACGGCAAGTAGGACGTGTGGCTGACGGTGCTCCCGTCGTCGGCCGACAGCGTGGCCACCAGTTGTGCGGTCGCATCCGCGTCCGGCTACGCCCCTATTGCGTCGCGAGAGGCGACTTGAGCGAGGGCGGAGACCTCGAGATTCATCCCCAAAGCCAAGCTCTCCCGCAGAGCGTTCGCAGTTGCGGTCATGGTGGATGTGGTGCCAGGTAGGAGGACGATGTGCTATGGTGTGGAGGTTAGGTGGGCGTTGCCGCTTTAAGTAGCGCATTCCGGTGAGGCCAAGCGTCCGGGTGCGTCATTAAGTCGCCGGAGTTGGTTCCTCGGGCACCGAGCCTCTTAACAACGACATACGAATGGACGACATGAATGCAGGCAGCTGGCGCCGGCTGGGAACACACCGCGTGACGGTGCGAGGGACGAGGGTTTTGGTGTGCCAGGGTAGTCAGCTGCGGTCGTGGCAACATTTGAGATGCCCTTTGCTCACATGCGATCCCCGCATGTCATTGAAAAATCAAGACGACCCGGCATGGTCTCAGGTCCAAAGGATGCAGTTGGCCGCGCTACACCACTCTGCAGATGCGTCACGACGCCCCGTGCATCCTGGACGAGCCGGGTGTTGGGATGTGTTTGGATTGTGGCCAAAGTGCACCTTACCAAAATTTTGGTCATGACCCAAAGATTGGTCTTTGTTTGGATGGTTGCCATTTTTTGGCATGCCAATGAACTCTAGCCAACTCTAGTTCATTTTTCTTGCCAATGTCGGTCAAATCATGGGCAACCAATACCTCAACCAAAATTTTGGCTACCCAATGCTTTGATGGGGCAACCTTGGGCACAAACCAAACATACTGTTGGTCGTGCCACAGCACTAACGCCACCCTCAGCACACTGAAACCGACTGTGTCTAGCGATGATATGAGCGTGTCGCTCACCGCGGTCGCCGTGTCCAGAGGCGGTGCTGGAGCTGCGCCCCATTGTTGGCCCCAATGACCCACATGAACGGTTGTCGGTGGCGAGGAGGTCATGGGCCAGCTCCTCCATTGGACTAGTCTGCACTATGTTATCCCGACGGGTGTGCCCCACATGTCGGTTTCCTTGTTTTCCCGGCCATATTTGAGCGTCAGTGCTCCGCGTTGCGTATTAGGCCTTTCACTATGTAGGCCAAGAAAGACAACTTATTGTTTACTTGAGCCGTTCAAGTATAATCATGTGGCATTTGCTTATTTCTCATTCCTCTCCAACCCTCTTCTCCATCGATCATGTCGCCCTCCAGTCGAGTCCATCCTCCCGCATGCCTCATTTGAACATTCCGCCGAGTATCATTCGCATGTACCCACCCTAGTCCTCTTTCAGTAGATCTCCGGACCCCGAGATGAAATCGAGAGGGAACGAGTGGGGGCACGTGATACCTAAGGCGGATTCAAAATTTTGAACCGGTGATCATAGCATCCGCAAATCATATATAAAGGGTATTCAATGTTCGTTTCATTTTTGAACGTACAATATACTCACTCCTATCCTTTCTAGTTTACATATAAGTTTTATGTGTAGTCAAAGTATCTCCAGTTTGATCAAAAAGGTATCAACATTCAACAACGCCCAATCAATATTATTAGATTCGTATGTACTCCTAGATTTGTACTCGAGATGGTTTCCAATTTGTTTTCAACCACGTGAATGTGCTTGTTCTCGCGCATTCTCTTCCTACTAGGATTTTGCCACGTATAGCCAGTCCGATAGTAACTTTTTTAAGCTCCCTGTCCAATAGTACACGTGGAGTACTGACAACATCTGTACTCCCTCCTTCCATTTATATAGGGCCTATGTGAAGGAGAGAGATGTAAAAAAGTAAGGGGAGTGAGCCCTCATGCAAGAGACTTAGCTACATACGCATTCCTAGTTAAATACTAGTACAATAAATATGAAGAAAGAGATACAGAGGAGATGAAAAAAGTACTAATACAATAGCCAACCTTATATATTTTTTGTGGGAAATAGCCAACCTTGTAGCCCACACTACCGTATGAGTGCATATAATAGATGATGGCTATAGATGACATGACAGTCCCTCATAGCCATCGACTGGCTATATTATTAACCATGCTCTAATGCATTTTTAAAACCGCATTTGACTATTGACAAGATTAATAGTACATGAGATGTATAATGTGAAAATTATATCATTGGAAACTCCTTTCACATACGAATTTGACCGTATGCTTTGTGTAAGTTGCATGTCATATATTATTACTCTAACATTTGGTCAAAGTTAGCCTCGAAAAACGTATTAGGTCCTATCTAGTAAATGGAAGGAGGGAGTAGTAGTGGAAGTGGATCCTATGACGTAGGTATCCCTGCCTTACCCTCCCTTTCGGTCACTTACTGGCGGACCCCATGCTTGCTAGGGCCCGCATGTCAGTTACTCAATGGGTTCGGCCACGTCAGGGGATCCTCATCCATAGTATACTCCCTCTATTTTTATTTACTCCACATAAAACGGAGGGAGTGGTAGTATAATAAATGACGCGGGCAGGGGAGGGGGAGGGACGTCAGTTTGCTCTCAACTGCGGTCCCACAAGCGAGCGAAAATGCAAGACGAAGCGTGTTCCATTAGGTGAGCGATGTGGAGGGTCCAGCGTGCCGGGCTGCAACGCGAACACGACAAGAGCGATGTATAGTCAAAACTGATTGACCGGTCATCACCGGAACCACTATTCACACCAGAACCTTCGCTGCTCGGCCTATGCCAGCCACTGCCCTAAACCACACCTAATCTCCTGCCCATTCCCCCACCTTTCGATCCCCTAGCCCGCATCAGGTGTCCCCTAGTTCACCGGAAAGCCATGGTGCACCGCAAGATGCTGACACCGGAGCGCCGCGCAGAAATCGCGGCGGCGGTCGGTGCCACAGACCTCCGTTCCCAAGCTGGCTTTGCGACGGGCCAATCCCCGAGTTCTCTGGAGCCAAGCTACAACGAGGAGGAAGCCGATCCAATATTCATGGCGGAGGTCGCGGTGCAGAAGGCCCCCGATGGGTATGAGACGATGGACGTCGACTTCGTGCCGGCGTCCAAGTCCCCCATGGTGCAGGCGGACCAGCGGTTCAACATGGGGACACTAAAGGAGGACCGGGAGGCAGAGGCTCAACTCGACCCGGAGCGCGCGCATGCCGCTGCCATCTAGGCTCTCCTGCAGGCGGAACCGGATGTCGTGGATGTGAATCGGGCGGCGGAGGCTCAACTTGAGGCAGAGCGCGCGGATGCCGCTGCCATCGAGGCCCTCCTGCAGGCGGAACCGAACGTCCTGGACTTGAATTGGGCGGCAGAGGCTCGACTCGACGCAGAGCGCGCAGATGCTGCTCTCATCGACGCCCTCCTGCAGGCGGAACCGGACGTCCTGGACTTGAACTGGGCGGCGGAGGCTCGACTCGAGGCGGAGTACGCGGATGCCACTGCCATCGAGGCCCTCCTGCAGGCGGAACCGGACGTCCTCGACTTGAACCGGGCTGTGCTCTCCTCCGTGCAGAGCGTACACATGCTCCGCTTGAACGAGTAGCTGGAGGCCGAGGACAACCACGGTGCGGAGACACACGTTGGCAACTACGGCTGGTTCGTGCCGGCAGCCAAAGACGACGAGGCCGTCTCTTTCCGCAAGCAGTGATAGTTTTTCTTTATGTTGTTGTTTTTATGGATCTTTTGCTGTGTAAAAACATATATTTGTTATGCAAGTTGCCTGACTTGGGTCAGTCTACCATTTCAGGCGGTTGGATGAATATCCTACGTCTCCTAACCCTTCTTTCCTTCTTCCTCACCTCTTCTTCTTCCCCAACAGACCACCGCACGGGTCGTACAGATACTCCCCAACATGCGGTTGGATAAACATACTCTATGAACGAAAATTATGTGTCAGCGATAGGATGGCTGAGTTTGGTTTGTTCACATGCGACAACACGTGTTAGTGAGGGTGCGTTCCCTTGATTGGGTTTGCAGCGTGCAGGAGCGACCGTGTGAGGGTACGGTGCGACCGCGGCATGCAGGAGCGACCGTGTGAGGGTGCGGTGCGACCACGACAGCCGTGCACAAGTGTACCTCCTTCTCATTTTGAAAACTTTAGGCAAGCTTGGCAAAAATATGTGGCGAAGTTTGGTAATGCAAGGTCTAGACCCAAACAGGATAAGTACATACGTACTAGGAGTACTAGTGTTAAAAAAGAAAGGCGGGGTTTTCCTTCGCGGGATTTAATCGATACAAATCCTTGTTTCACGTGTCAATTAATGCATATTTTTTTCTCCAAAGACCAAAGAGCTAACCATCTCACTCCTCATCGCTTGCTTAATGCAGCGCCATGCAAACTAACCTTCTCACTTCTGCATGCATGCAGGGGATATTAATGTCCTTGGTTCCTAGTACGAGGCAAACCCCATCAATTTTGCCTCGATTAGTGTTAGTGGCCTTTTGCAAATTGTAATTTTGATATACTGGCCTTGTGTACAAAAAAATGGAGGTAGTAACTATATTTGACTTCCTTCCCCATTGCGGTGACGTCGACGATATCTTTTTTTTTGTGGTTTGGAGAAGTGCGTTCGACGGAGAACACCATTGAGGGAGACCACGGTAAGTCATTCGCAAGTGCCGCCTGCAAGCCGAGACTACCGCCTTATTTGCATCCAGGAAGTCCGTTGAGCCAAAGGACTAGTACTACTAGGAGTACACAATAGCGTCGTCCGTCCAACTTAGTGCGGTGAGATGGTTTCTCGAAGAAGACGATGGAGAAGCGGAGTCAACAAAGAGTGAAATGATGGTTGCTTCGTCCGTGCTTTTGTGATTTGATGCCTCACTGCTTTGTGATTTGTGATAAAAGGGACAGGGGAGTAGACTCTGTGCTCTATACTGTACTACATACGTCCAAGCATGGGAGAAAGAGGAGAGACGTTGCATTTTTCTATTCCTTCAATCAATCAATCAGGGAGCTTCAATTCCATCTTGTTGGCTTTGGCAACACCGTCCACAATGGTTCCCCCGATGCCAAAAGATATTTTCACATTTGGCTACACATTCTGGATGCCCTTAACCGTACCACTTGGTTTTGCTCCTGTGTGCTATCTATACAAATCTCAATTATATTGATCTAAAAAATTATAGAATCAAGATTAGTAAAAAGGAGGTGATTTTGCCGCGCGGATGGCGGGGGAGGTTTCTTATTTTCAAAGGACGTTGTCCTGGCGGTTTGCTAACATGCGGTCCCACGTGTCAGTGCTTTACCAAGACGATCCGCATCCCACATGAGGCAGAACAACAGCAGAAGCAACACGTGGTTAAGTTGAAGAAGATGAGGGAGAAGCGGATTCAGCAACGAGTGAAATGATGGTTGCTTCGTCCCTCCAACTTCTTTTTTAGCATTATTACTTCGTCCCTCTAACTTAACTGTGGGAAAGGTGCAGCTTTGTGATTTGACGCCTCATTGCTCATTACTATGCCGGCGCCATGACTGGGGTGCTTCACCCCGGCTGCTATGCACTGTATTCCGGTATGGCACATGGACCCGGTAGCTTGATGTCCCACATGTCGGCGAAAGGGACTAGAATATTTATGAAAGCAAGCGCTCCACTCTTACGACAGAGGAGTACACGACACGACGGCCCAGTGAACTGTCAGTTGTACTGTATAGTACTATAGTTTTGCTGTTTCGACGATCCATCGATACAAACCCGATGAAACAGGAAAGGGCGGGATTTTTCCCGCACGGTAGATGATACTGGCCATACATTTCAAAGGCAATTTTAATGTATGCAAACTGAATAATTATAAGTAACAATATGATATCTAGTAAAACTAAAAACACATATGATTTATTGTGTTAGAGAGTAGTAGTAGTGTTGTATTGCATAGTTGTTAGATGTAACATGCGAGAATGTGTAGAGATGTAGTTTTGGAGGGCCTACAGAGAGAAAAGCGTAATACGGTCACCGAACTTCAGAATAAGCTGATTACGGTCACTATATATGTTTTGCTGTGATTATACGGTCACTTGCTCACGGTTCAGCATTGGATTGCACTCTGTTGACCGGCCAAATAGTCTGTGTGGCGCCAAATTGAATAGTTAAATTGACCATGTTCCTTGTGGGTCCCACCTGTCAGTTCGCATAGGGAAAAGGTCAGATAAACACAAATTTACGCAGGTGCGACCAGACTCCAACCCGTGCGCGGGAATCACCTGGTTGTGTATGTGTCTGTCAGGGCCTGATGTGTGCGCATGCACATGTAGGTTGAGCACTTGAGCGTGAGAGCGTGTGTTGGTCGTGTGGTGTACTGGTGTGTGCATGCATGCATGCGTGTGAGTGTTGCGTGCGTGCATGGCTGCGTGTGTACCTGTGAGTGTTGCGTATACCTGGCCATACCTCGGGCAGGGATGGGCCTAGCCAAGCCCGACGAAAAAAACCCAGGCCCGAGCCCAGCCCGGCCCGGCCATCGGGCCTATTTTCTGGGCCCGAACACGTAAAAGCCCGTCGGGCTCCGGGCCGGCCCGGCCTGACCATCAGAGAAATGAAAAAATGACTGACCGGGGCCCAGCCTGGCCCGGCCTTCGGGCTCAAAATCTAGGCCCGAGCCCGACCCGGGGGAAGCGTCGGGCCGGGCCGGGTCGGGCTTCCCATGGCTAGGTATAGTGTTGCGTGCGTGCGTGGGTGCATGTGTTTGTGTGAGTGTTGCGTGGATGCAGTTCGTGTGCATGCGTTCGTGTGTATATAATCACCACACCAGCTCCTGTGTTATAAAACAGACGGCTCAGCATACCAATACAAGGCCACCTTGTCCGCTATGCCCGCGGTCATGACTTCGAACCACCGTCCAAATATTTTTTTTTGTTTGTTTTCATTCTTACTAGCAAGATGCTCGTGCGTTGCACGTAACATCAAGATGCATCTGTTTGACTAGTTTATCTTGTCAGAGAAAAGGATGAACGAGGGAAGACCTTATTTGCAAATGTGGAGAGGTGTGTTTGTACCTTTTTGCCAAATTGCCATATTTTATTTCCTATCCGTCAGATATAAATCGGACGGCATATATTGCAGGATGGCAGGCACACCATCATCACCAACTCTGTTTTTTATAAGAGTGTATTTTATGTATTTTATAAGAGTGCAGATGTAGAGTAGATACAAGTCGACAGGTGGGCACGATGGTAGTGAGATAATGTGATGCAACACTAGAGGTGCCACGTGGAGCGTTTAACTGGTCAACTAGTCATGTCATGAGCAAATACAAAGTTGTACGGTGAGCCCGTGACTGTATAATAACCACTAAACATAAATGGTGACCGTAATGAGTGGATTCTGAAGTCCAATGTATATATCGTGCTTTCGCTTCAAATACAATGACCATCATTGCATATATCGTGAGAGAAAGATGAAACATGCGTGAATTTTCTGGGGGCTTACTTTTAGAGGACCTGGAGATAGTTTTGTGTGCACACGTGAAAGGGGCGTACAGGGGGGGTATGCAATGGAGAGAGAGAGATGCTCTTCGTTTCTCTTTATTATGACTAACTTTGTATATAGTATAAAAATATACAAATTCATAGTGCGGAATAAATATCATTGTGGGCACCATGCAATGCAAATTAGCATTCGTACTCCTCCATATAACTTTGTAATGTTGTATATATGTAGAAACTCTAAAATAATTTTTTGGCCACACTTTATTCAAAAGGAATGTTGTATGCGAAATAAACGTGAAGAGAGGGCTTTTTAGATCAACAGGGTACGTGATGTAACATGTGTGAATGTGTAGTTGATGCATTTGGCGGGGCCTAGAGAGGTATGTGTGTGTATTACGTATTCGAGAGAGGCATGGATAGAGGGGCCGATAGGGGGGGCGTGGGAGAGATAGCACGAGAAATGAGACTGGTCTAGAGAGAGAGAGACGAATATGACGTCACGACGAGAGATTCCATTCCCTTGAGTGTGTATATGCAAGGGGGAGGGAATAGAGGCACCAGGAGAATTTTTTTTGTGTGTGGTGTTTGTGTTGGTATGTGTGGGTGTGAGATGATAATGAGACGTGGGGGCAGAGGGTGTGTCACCGCATGAGGTCCGGTGGGTCGAGGTGAGGCCCTTCGTTCGGTTCCGTCCTGCGCCACATTGGTCGGCCCGTGACGCATTTAGGAAGACCCATGGATGACTAGTCGTACAAGACAAAGATAGCAGAATTGTGAAGGACTCTGTGTCCACTGACAAAGCCGGCTAGGATTTGTAACCCTAGGTTCTCGGACTAAGGTAACCCCTTTATCTCTGATATTACTATTCATCCAACCTAACTTTAAGGGGCATCCTACAGAATGCTCTGCTAGAATCATACTCGTCGATTAGGAAGAGAGGTGTGAGACAATGCGTGAGAGACAGGCCTAAAGATAATGTGCGTACATGAGACACGTAGGCAGGTCCATGTATATAGAAAGGGTCGATGGGGATTGTGTGTGTGTATGTTTGCGAGAGGAAGAGTGCTTGTGATAAAGGTTAGTGAAAACAATTGTAAATGGTTACGAGAGGGAGGGAGGGTTATATCTAGAGCATGTGTGCGATAAAGACACCTCGGGAGAGTTTGTGAGCATGTGTGAGAGACCACCGGTGGAGAGTGAAACTACACGTAAAAGAATGAGTAAACATTGATTAAAGATATAAATTGTATCCAAATATTAGGATGGGATCATGATATTTACAATTCGCGTAAGGAGCGGTCATTGATCCATCAGACATCTAGATTCTATCGAATTTGAGCATGTCTATGTTATTATGCGACACAATTGATCCACATAGTTAGTATTTTGAACTCCAGACAAGGCATCGCGTTAGCAATCGAATATAAACGTGAGTATAGTTCATGTTGTGTGTGTAAAGCACATTATACATACGAAAGTTACACAATGAACATTATAAATAGCTACCATTGAACTAGCATACATTTGAATTCAACTTAAGGTGGTTTAAAAAAATTGAACTCAACATGAAGTCCATTCAATTATTTGAATTTGATATCATGGCAATGGCATTTGTAAACCATACCTAAATTATGGGGGCACCAATCTTTGCTCTGATTTTGTACATAATAGCATATGTAGTCATGTACAAAATAGATACAAATTTAGCTCCACCATTCCAAAATAATCGTAGTTATAGGATTTTCAAGTGTCAAAATTTCGAAAAGAAGCAGATAATTTAATGAAGTTTTCAAACATACAAGGTCAAATATAACGTTGTCTATTTAGGTCAATCCTCATAGTTCAAGAGTACTCTAAACGTGAATGCTTGTGTTTCAAAATTTCGAACGAAGCACCAAAAGAGCCTCTACTCGCCCAAAACCGAGTGAGACCAATGTTTGGTAGTACAAGGAAATTACTTTTCTAATAACTCCGACCCGTGAAACCTACCGGCCCGACGTCCAAAGGTCTAAACCGGGGTAGGTTTGTAGCTTCATCTAGATGCCACGCAACCGCCTCTGAAAAACATTCATACACAATGGCCGCCTAAGCACACATGCGCGCAGCCGAAATCGCTCCCGCCCACTATTTGGGACACCTGGGATTAGCATCCTACCCCCGACCCGCAGTAGGTCCGAAATTTAAGAGGGGGGAAAAGTTTGTACTTCCCCAAATTTCAAACAAGCGCGTCCCGTCTTCTGTTCAAAAAAGCCAAAAACAAGTGCGTCCCAGACCGGAACATGGTTCCCCCCCACCCGTCTGATTCCCCATTCGTACTCCGTGGGCGGCAAAACTACCTCTCCACCAGCCGCGAAACCCCGGCGTCCTCCGTCCGCCATCCCATCCCACCCATCAACCGCCACCCTCCTCCATCACGCCGGAGTCGATACCCCGACGTTGTCGTCCACCGCAACCACAACCTCAACGCCCTCCACAGCTAGTAGTTGAAGCCGAGGCCGAGCCGTCCGTACCCGAGCCAGTTCAACCACGTCGTCCTGCGCCTCACGCTGCCGCTCCAACTTCGGCACCCACCATCGCACCGGAGCTGTTCCTGCTATGCCATCCTTCGCTGCCTCGGATCTGCTTCCCCTACGCCGACATACGACCACGGCAACACAGTCAACAATTTGGCCATGGGTTCGTCCAAGCCTGCACCCTCCAGAACATCGGTTTCCCCGGTAAAAAGAAGAAGATCGGTGCGACATGTGGAGGTGACCATACCGGCAACCGAAAATGGTACTCCTCTTCCCTTATTCGAGCAAATCTTACGTGTATGCTTGCACGGTATTTATCCCATAGAAGACACTAGTTGACCGCTTCTGCTTGATACTAGATGTTCCTAGTAACTCGCGATGCACAAAGTTTCTCCTCATATACTATTTCACCTTAGCTAGAGGTCCGTTGCCCCCTGAATTTCAATTTCTGGCCAGTTGATTCCCAATTAACGGAAGCATTCCCCAGCGTAACAGGCGCTAGTACGCCTATTACGCCGGGGAAGCAGCGCCTTGGTGTTTATCTTAGGGGCGTGTGTGGCCTAGAGCTACTGGCGCCCGATTTGGAGGTCGGCCGGGATTAAAGGGATGGCCTGGGGGCGTTGCCAAGCACGGCGATGGTGTGAGGTCGAGGGGAGGGCGGGGCGGCAGAGGCAGGCGTCTGGGCCAGTGGTCACTGGTGGTTCGAGAAAGATCGTCAACAGTGACTGGCGGGAGGTAGACGATGGCCATCTGCCCGTTCCTTATAGATCGTACGGTTTATTAAAAAAATTGACTGACCTATTTATTTTCAGTCGACTGTTATCTTAGATATGACCACATGTGGTGGTGTGCTGGAGGAGTACCTGCTTTTCCTGTGCTCATATACTACAAAATCATACGGAGTAGAATCTAATTTTGTTTGCCATGCAATGTTGTAGAGCTATCATATGTCTCCTGTCATTTATTTTTCAGCCACCTGCTATCTGCTACTTTTAAGTGCACTAGTTCGGCACACACTTCACCCATACTCTCACTATTGTGTTTTTATGCAAGGGTATTTCAGAGTCTACCGAAAGAGAAGCAAAAAATAAAAGAGAGAAGTTGAACCGTCTTTCTTCGCGGTTAGGCACGACACGTTACAGCGCTATAAAGGGTGCAGTGTTAGCAGATGGAGACGGTAAACGTAGATCTGGAGTTGATGATCTGCTCGCTATGAACCACCATCCCAGTTGCTTGCTTTAACTTCGTGGTGTCATATGTCGTTGCATGTTCCATATGGTGTCTAGCTTGTGTTCGAAAGGAAAGATATTTTTTTACATGAACCACCATCCCGTGAGCACCAGAAGACAAATAGCTAGTCAGGGCACTGGCCGAGCCAGTGACAAGCCCAGCAAACATAGGCATCACCTGGAAGCCAACTAAACAAATGCGATGGTGGCGAAGCAGCCCGCCTCCCCCCAGGCTCTCAAGTCCTAGATGATCATGCTCACCACTCCAGCCGGATGTCTAGCTTGTATTGCTTCCAATTTGGTTAAATTGCATCTGCTTAGCTTACACATTATACCTTTAAATATGACATGCCTTTCTGTTTTTGGTACATACTAGTACATCTGTGTATTAACCATGTTCTTACATCAAACTAATGTTCTTGTGTATCCCTCATCAATCACTTATGATAAGGCAGGTAGGCAAGAGGACTACTCCTCATTTATAGAATGCAGCGCCAGCCTCCCGACATGATTCTCAAGAAACAGAAATGCTAGATGAAGATAGTGAATGTAGCTCTGTAGTTGATTATAGCATTTCCCCTACACTAGTATCGCAGGTGCTTTCTCTAACTTGACAGCGTGATGTGTGGTTGCATGTTGCATATGGTGTCTAGATTGTAATTCTTCCAATCTGGTTAAACTGCATGTGCTAGTCTGCTTAGCTTATACATTATACCTGTTAATGTGACATGCCTTCCTGTATTTAGTACATAGTACATCTGTCTATTAAGAATGTCCTTACATAAAACTATTATTTTTTTGTATCCCATATCAATCAATATGACGAGACACCTTTAGTATATGCAGTGCGATATTAGTTTTTTTTGAAGGTTCAGTGCGATATTAGTTGCATCTTTCATATGATTTATAGCATGCGCTGCTTCTAATTTGTTGAAATTCCATTTATGATGGGACACTTTTAACTTGGCAGAGTCATATTGGTTGCATCTTTCATGTGGTGTCTAGCTTGCATTGCTTCTTATTTGCTGGAATGGTTTCTGCTTAGTTTACACAAACAGTTGTGAACATGCCATGTCGTCCTGTTTTTCGTACATATTCCATCCTGGTATCATGTGTTTGCCTTACATCAAAGTAGTGATTGTCAGTATCATGCATGAATGAGTTCTGAAGAGAGAATTTTATGGCTTTTTCTTGTCGGTTTTACTTGACAATTCAAAATCAATAAAGCGGAAGGAAGTTAGCAAGGCAGCGGATAAAGGTGCTCCTTCCGAACGGAGGGCCTCTACAGTTTCTACTCCTCCACACCCCAAGATGATTTCCAAGACAACACATGCATAGACACTCAACAAAGCTGTGTTTATGATGAGCACGTCTCCCCTAGTGCACCATCACCGGTGCCCCCTCTAACTTGGCACTGTTATATGAGGTTGCATGTTATGTGTGATGTCTAGCTTGTATTGCTTCTAATTTTGTTGAATTCCATCTGCTTACTTTACACGTTATACTTGAATAAGACATGTGTTCTTGTTTCTAGAACATACAATATCTGTCTATCACACCATGTTCTTACATCAAATTACTACTTTTGTGTAACCTGCAACAATCACTTATCATAAGACACGTTTGACTTCAGAGTGTGATATCGGTTACATCTCACATTCTTTTCTAGCTTGTACTACTAATTTGTTGAAATGGCACTTATGACAAGACAATTATAAGTTGGTAGAGTGATATTCGTTGCATCTTTCATATGGTGTCTAGCTTTCATTGCTTCTAATTTGTTGAAATGCCTTCTCCTTAGTTTACACATCATAAGCTGTGAATATGCAATGGCACTAATGACAAGAGACCTCTAACATGGTAGTGTGATGTTGTTTGCATCTTGCATATGATTTATTTCTTGTACTGCTTCACCATTTGTTTAAATGCCATTTATTATGAGACACTGTTAACTTGGCAGAGCGATATTTGTAGCATCTTTCATATGGTGCCTACCTTTCATTGCATTGCTTCTAATTTGGTGAAGTGTCTTCTTCTTAGTTTACACATCATAGTTCTGGTTATCTCTTCCGTCCTATTTTTCATACATATTACATCCTCCTATCATGTGGTTGTCTAACATCAAAGTTCAGTTTGTCTGCATCACGCATCAATTTGTTCTGAAGAACTAAATTGTTATTCATTTTTCTTGTCGGCTTGACTTAACATGGCATAGAGAAAGAGGAAGAAACACAGAATGACAGGGAATAAGAAGCGGGTGAATCCTACAGATTCTGCTGGTACTGATGGTGCAATAGAAGGTCAAAGTCCAGCGTAAAATTCTACAAACACGGCATCCCATGCTACACGAGCTGCAAAAAAAGCCAAAAAGAAACAAATAGCTGCCACCAAACAAGCAGAGACAGCCCTAGTTTTTGCAACACCTACCACAGTACTACCAGTTGCACGACTTACTCGTGTGTCAACTGAGCTAGCACCACGTTCCCAAGCTCCCTTGCCACCTGACACTACTTCCCAAGCACTCTTGACACAAGACGAGTTGGCAATATCAGATGAACCTTGTGAGCTTCAACAGCAAGAAGGTAGTTGTTGGAGTCAAGTTACAGTTGCATGCTTCTTTATATGTAGTCTCACAGTTTGATGTACACTAACACTTCCTATGTTCATTGTTGGACTAGCACCTAGGCGCCAGAGGAAACAAACATTAGGGATATTGCTCGATAGGTTAACTAAATCTAGAGGAGGAAGAATGGAGATCCGTTTCGAGGGAGGTTTAAAAAGGCCACGTGATGCTACAGAGTCAGCCAAGTTAGTATCAGAGGCAGCGGTTGCCGTTAGGTGTTATGTACGTATCCTCCCAACATGGATTCAGTACAGGAATGACAAAGACAAAACCCAGTTCAACACCTTCCTTGACCATTTATCTGTAAGTATGGTTATGTATGGAAACTAGTAATATCGTCTTGCTCTGTCCCATACTTTCTAGGTTGCTGATAATGAGACTCCCATAATTTTCAACAGATGAGGTTCAAGTTGGATAGCCAAGATGATGCAACCAGACAAGCTTGCACCCATGTTTTTAAGTCTGCTCTGCGACAGTATCGGTATAACTTGAGGAAAACTCACTTTGAAGGCAAGGCTAACAGTGAACTTTCCCAAACATCTCCAGTGGAAAATATATCGGATGAAGACTGGAGGGGCCTTGTTAAACACTCGTCTGATCTGAAGTATCAAGTACATTATATATATGTGATCAGATCACATGTTGAAGTCCTATTTACGCATGTGCCACACAAATCTATCTTCTTGTAGGTGAATTTTTCAAAGAACAAGGCCAACCGTACAAAAGTGAAATCCAACATACGACAGGATCTTGTAGCTATATTGCACACTGCGAGGCTCTTGTAATTAGCTGATGTTTCACTCTTTTCATTGTACCATATTATCAGATCTATATTGACTTGTTCAAAATTCAAAGGAAAGCCCGCAAGGACCAAAAAGTAGCTGAACCAAATGCTGTGGAAATCTTCAAGGATTGTCACACCAGCAAGAAGAAGGGCATGACTACACCAGTCAAAGCCGCTGTTGTAAGTCCTTAATCCTCATGCCTTTTAACTACTACTTACTCTGACTTGTGCCTTGAACTGCATGGTTTGCAGCCAATGTCTAATACTCTTTTCAATTTTATACACAATTGTCTTAGTGTATCATTGCACCTTACAAGGTTTAAAAGAGAGGAGTGATGTTCCTTTGATCTTGACCCGTAATCTAGTTCCGTGCTGGACTTGCCCACACAACGTTACAATTGCCTGTTTGTCTGTTCTCAGTTGTTTTGTGATATGAATGATGTCATACTATGCTTACCGTATTATAAACTTCGTCTCTTTATCCTTAGCCCTCAATACAATATGAAGAAATAGACAATACATTAGCGATGGTACATGGTCATACGTTTGGAACCTGGTTTTATTATGTACTTTGCAATAAAATACAACTAATATTTTACATTGGTTCACCAGAATAAGTTCTGTATATAGACCAAAGCTATTTTGTTGGTTTTGCTGCCTCCTTAATATCTTCTATTCCGGTACTACTAATGTAAATCCTCAACTTTTTAGCGAGCTATGGAAAAAATGGTGGAACCGCCACCTTCTGAAGGTGGCGAGGCAACTATAACCGCAATGTCAGCTCTTGCTGCAGTGGGTCAGTACCTGTCCGCTAACAGTGCCAAAAGCACGTTCCTGCATAATATTGGGTTGGTTGTTAAGGCAATATCATCCAAACTACCTCATGATCAAGATATGCAAGCTCAAAGCAATGTTGTATCTGCGCTCCAGACACAAGTCCATTCCCTAACAGAGACCCTTTGTGAAACAAGGAGAGACATTGTTCGATGTCGTCAAGATATGCATGGTTTTGAAACCAGACTATCATACATTTGCTATGTTGTTCAGGAGCCTAGGGGAAATGAAGGCGAGGGTTATGGTGCTCCATCGGACAATACAACATGAAAACGTAACAGTCAGGTCAACTAAACTGAGCTTCTGAACTTCTGGTGGTGCATTTATCTGCTAGACTGTTAAGTTTTATGCCAACCTTCCTTTTATTATATAGTTGTAATTTGTTTTGGTGCGATACAAAATTTATTCTTAACGTGCAGCCATCGGCTGAAGAAAACAGCAAGCCATTTTTGTATAGTGTAGGGTGTTCCCTATATTTGCACTGGTGGCGATCTTTGATGCTGAGTGGATGTAATCTGTGCAATTGCCTTAATAGCCTAGCATTAGTTTTGGCCTCATTTGTTTCCTAGTCTTCTTTTTCCCTGGTTTGCTAGTGGCCGCAACAACCATGGGCCATATACGGGCCGTAGGATCGATGGGTCTCCTACGGGCCGTCGATAAATGGGCCTCCAACAGGGCCGTAGAATCGGTGGGCCTCGGGCCGTCGGATAAATGGGTCTACATGGGCCATAAACATGCATAATTGGTATCGGCCCAGCACGGTAACGGGCCGTTAACAGGCTGTAGGATAGCAAAGGCTTAATTCTATCACAGGCATAATAGGTCGTTAATGGGCTAGAATATAGGACGGGCTGGAAACAGCGCAACGGGTTAACAGGCCAGAAAGGGGCCGACTCTTGCCATGGGCCGAATTTGGCCCATTAGGGGAACATGCCAGTAACGGGCCGAAAGTAATCGAGGGCCGAAGAGGAGCCCAAGAACGTATGGGCCGTCAATAGGCCGAAAGCTAACACGGGCTGGAAACAGCCCACGTAAATCAAGGGCCGTTAACGGGTACAAAGAAAATTACTATTCATTATGGGCTAGAGTCACCGTGGGCCTGTAAAGGGCCAAAAGATACAAAGGCCTCATATGGGCCGAAAGACGTCGTGGGCCACACATGGGCCGAAAGTGAAATGGGCTGGTGTTATATTCGACGGCCCACATGACGTTGTTGGGACGATTTCCTTTAGGGCCTAACGGGCCATGAGTTAACGGGCCATAAAATGGTCTATTTGCGAAGAGACCGTTAACAGGCTTTTCATGGACCAACCCGTTAACTTTTGACCAAGTCAAACAAGCCGGCTTTGTAAGCTAAATGGGCCAGTGGTGGGCCGTGGCATGTGTCGACATATCATAGGCGCCTATCTGACCCACTGACGAGCTGACACGTGTTTCGTCTGGCCAATAAGAATTTTACATGTGGAAATTTCCCATTGGTCGGGGCTGTTAACGGGTTATCGGATCCAAAACCCGACCCGATAGCTTAACGGCGTTCCGTTACGGTGGATGCCACGTGTCGGTCACCCTTGACGAAAGCACTTCTGTGACGCGCGATTTATCGTCATGGAAGTTGAAAGGACATGTGGTGCCCCCATGTGTGGTTTTGGTAATTGATGACAATCTCTATGGACTAATGGATGCCTTGAGTTATATTTGAAGGGTTTGCCCATAGGCTTTTCTTAGAGTCCATTTGCTGGTTTCAATGAGAGTTTGTGATGACCAAGGTGCTATTAAGGAATTATCCAAAGATTGGTCATATGAGTGTTGAGCTTATTGCAAGCATGTCTTGAAGAAGAAGGTTGTGTGATCATTCATGTTTACCTTCAAGACATCATCCAAATGAAGAGAGTTGCAAAGATTCAAGGTTGATCAAGACTAAGTCAAGAGTGAATCAAGTTGATCAACTCACAAAGCGTAGAAGATGTACCGAGAGGGATCAAGTGATCCCATGGTATGGTAAGCATTGTCCATTGCACTTTATGTACTAACCCATGGTCTATGTGAGAGTTGTATGTGGGGTTAGGTACGTATCCATGGGCTTGCGTCAAGAGGAAGATATCATACAACCCATGGAAAGGATGACATCAAGTGGTGATCGTCATCAAGATTGCTGTGTGCAAGTTCAAGTGGATCATCACGAAGAGATCAAGTGCTTGAATCTTGCCATCCATTGTGGTGTCAATGGACTTGTGAAGATGTGCCGAAGAGTGGCTCACCCATAGTGAACTATGGGGGAGCAATCATCTAGTCTTCATCGAGCCAACGCAATCAAGAAAGGTGGTCCAACTTGAGGGAGTCAAGATCGTCTTCATCTAGCTCAAGTGGACCATGTGCAAGGCAAATGTTTTCCCTTGATAGGTTTTCTATTTTACCGGTCTTGTGGTGGTAGTTGGGAGACCAAGTTATAGGATCGTTTGCCGTACTATCAAGGGGGGCTCTGAAGTTGGTAGCTTGATCGTATCGTTAGTAGAGAGATCAAACCATTGCATCCTTGCATCATGTTTCTTGGTTCTTGTTTGGTTATCCTTGTGAGTCTTAGATCTTAAGGTCATCTTGATGACAAGCTTGAGTTCATCAAAAACGGAGTTCGCATGCGTCTTCTATGATGTTTTTGGTGTTGGAGGTTTTACCGGTCTTATCCAATGAAGGGTTCTCACCATTTTCTTATGGTACTTTTCTCACTTGCTTATTCTTGATATTTCTATCAATATTGTGTTAGCCCATGTTGTTAGCTTTCCAACAAACTTGGTTTCGTCGAATTCGGAGTCCGTTTGCAAAAGTTGTGGCTGTTTTGGTAAAGGCTGCACTGGTACTACCGCGACTAGAGCGGATGTAATTTTTTACTACCGCTCCAGAGCGATACTACCGCGGCTCTTGAGCGGTAGTACCGCTCTAGAGCAGTACTATCGTGGCTCCTAAGCGGTAGTACCGCTCCGGACCAAAAACTCGTGTTTTCTCTCTCGTTGGGCTGTTTTAACCGTGCTAAGCGGTAGTACCACTCCTCCAAGCGGTAGTACCGCTTGTGCACGACCTGAACACATAACGGTTGGATTCGGGAGGTCCTATAAAATGGGGTATTCTTCCCCAATGAACCTAATCCTTTGAGCTCGTGTTCTTCCCCCATTGTTGACCTTCTTCGAGCTTGCTATCTCTCAATCCCTCCAATGATTCTTGCTAGTTCTTGAGGGAAAAGAGAGAGGAGATCTAGATCCACGTTTCCACCAATCACTTTCTCCTCTTAGTGAGGGGAACCCCTTGGATCTAGATCTTGGAGTTCTTCGTGTTCTTCTTTCGTTCTTCCTCTCATTTTCCTCCCTAGTATTAGTTGCTTTGGTGGGAAAGAAGGACTTGGGCACTCCGTGTGCCCTTGCCATTGCATTTGGTGCATCGGTTTGAGTTCTCCACGCGATACGTGGAAGTTACAAGTTGAGAAGCTTATTACTCTTGGGTGCTTGGTGCCCTTGAGCTTGTTCCTCTTGGGTGCTTGGGCGCCCTAGACGGTTGGTGGTGTTCGGAGCTCAATCATTGTGGTGTAAGGCTCCGGGCAAGCGTCGGGGTCTCCAATTAGGTTGTGGAGATCTCCCCGAGCAATTTGACGGGTACCGGTGACAGCCCCCAAGGGTTGCCAAAGTGTACGGGTTCGGTGACCGCCCCCAAGGGTCGCCATTTGTACGGGTTCGGTGACCGCTCTCAAGGGTCCCTTAGTGGAATCACGGCATCTTGCATTGTGCGAGGGCGTGAGGAGATTACGATGGCCCTAGTGGCTTCTTGGGGAGCATTGTGCCTCCACACCGCTCCAAACGGAGATTAGCATCCGCAAGGGTGTGAACTTCGGGATACATCATCGTCTCCGCGTGCCTCGGTTATCTCTTACCCAATCCCTTTACTTATGCACTTTACTTTGTGATAGCCATATTATTCTTTGTCATATATCTTGCTATCACATATTTGCTTATCTTTCTTAGCATAAGTTGTTGGTGCACATAGGTGAGCCTAGTTGTTGTAGGTTTTGTGCTTGACAAATTAACCGCTAGGTTTATTCCGCATTTGTTCAAGCCTCTACCGTAATTATTTTAAAACGCCTATTCACCCCCCTCTAGGCGACATCCACGATCTTTCAATTGGTATCAGAGCCTCGTCTCTCTTTGTTGGGCTTAACCGCCTAGAGAGTAAAGATGTCGACTAGAGGATTAGGGTTCTCTGACACTCTTAGTTTCGATGGCACAAATTTTGATGTTTGGGTAATTCGCATGCTTAATCTCTTTAGGGTCATGGACCCAAATTTAGAGCAAATTGTAGATATGGGTTTTTCTCCTCCAAAGGATCCCAAAAGATTATCTTTAGAGGATGAGAAAAACTCTTATCTCAATGCTCAAGCCTCTATTGTGCTTTTCGATGCTTTGAGCAATGTAGTTATATTTCAACTCATGCCGTTCCGGGATGCTCATGAGTTATGGACAAAGCTTCAAGATAAATATGGTGTGTCCAAGATTTGTGGGGATGGTTGTTCTCCCTCCACCTCCGGTCATATAGTCTTCTCAACTTCTTCTACTTCACCTACATGTGGTTTGCCACAAGGTAATGATATGGTGAGTAGTGTTGGTCATTGCAATGATGATAGTATACTTATTGTGGATGATCCTTCATCACTATATTATTGCAATGCTCCCTCTTTGGGCTTTAACACTTCGAGCACTCCAAATGTTTCACATGCTTGTGTTGATAGTCCTTGCATATCATGTAGAAATTGCTTGACTAAATATCATGATGATATGCTTGCTATGTCTTGTTGCCATGATAAAAATGCATCTATTTCCTCAAATTGTTGTGCTAACAATGTAGAGGAAACCGAAGACTCCATGGAACAAGATGTGGTGTTTAATGGTGCCTCAAGGGATCCTACATCATCATCTATTGCGTTTTGCCTTATGGCTAAGGCGTCAAAGGTATCTCCTACTTTGTACCCCAATATGTCTCTTGATGATGATGTTGATGCTAATGATGATGAGGATAATGATGAAGAGAATGATAATGCTGCCTCCTTAAAAATTAAGGGGGAAATGGTTTTTAAAGCTCTTCATAAAAATAAAATTGCTCATTCCAACTTCATGGAAATTATGTCCATTGCTATTGAGAGCAAGAAATATATTGATGAGTTGGAATCTCGTCTTCAGGAGCATGAGGTCACCATTGATAAAATGGAAGGTCATGGGCGTGATTACGCTAATGAGATTGTGGACCTCTCTCAAGCTCTTGAACTTGAACAAACCACCAAGGAATCTCCTGAGGAGACTTTTGCTCTAGAATTGTCTAGAGTGAAGGAATCTACTGATAGAGCTCTTGAGGTGGCCAATTGCTTTCCTTTCCTTGTTGCTCTAACGATGAAGCTTATAATTCCTCTAGTACTTGTGTTGAGACTAACCATGTAGAGGAAATCAAAGAGCTCAAGGCCCAAGTCACTTCTTTGAAGAAAGACTTGGAAAAGTGTCATGAAGGGAAATCCACACTCAACAATATCTTGAGTGTGCAAAAATCCCCCAATGACAAAGGTGGACTTGGATTCAACTCCAATAAGAAGAAGAAGTCCAAGATGAACAAGATGAAGGGCCAAGAACAAGTCAAGAATTCGGCCAAGATTGTTTGCTTCAAGTGCAAAGTCGAAGGGCATCATGTTAGATCTTGCCCATTGAAGAAGAAGGCCATTAGTGTCAAGCAACAAGGGAAGAGGGCACAAGTTCAATCTCATGCTCAACATCAAGTTGAAGAAAGGCCTCTTCCCAAGAAGACTCAAGTTAATGCTTCTCAAATTGAGAAATCGTGAGAAGAAAGTGAAGAGTAGATGTTGCTACTTATGTCGTGAGAAAGGTCACGTTGCTTCTTCATGCACTAATGGTAACTTATCCAACCCAATTATTATTGATAATATCTATTCTATTGGTAAGTATAATGTTGGCTATGTGTTTGCCAAGTTTGTTGGTACTCAAAGTGGTGTCAAGCAAAGAACCATTTGGGTAGCCAAACCTATTGTGACTAACCTCTTAGGACCCAACTTGGTTGGGGACCAACAAGCTCAAACTTGATCAATAGGTGTTGTTGGAGGGCATTGGAGACTTGGCTACATTATGAAGAATTAAGGGGACTTCATCATTCTCTTTGTCTCAAGCCAAGTCAATTGGATTACCAAGTTTCTATCTTATATCCAATGTTCCTCCTTGCGGTAACTTGTACTTAAATTGTTTACTTGAAAGTTACTTGCCCCCTTGCATGTTTTGGTTTTGTTCCTTGCATGTGTTTGTATATGTTGCGGTTCCAACTTGCTTATCTTGAGCAATCAAGTATGCGTGTGTTGGTTTGCACATCATGTACGTGTGCGTCATGCGTTGAGCCTTTTTGCTTCCTGTTTGTATCCTAGTTGGCTCGTGTGAGAGATCAATGGAACATCCCATTTTGGGGCAGTGATGTGCTTTGTGCACCTCACAATCCTATAAATGTGTGTACATGTGGAATACCATCTAGTATTGATATTACAAGATTATCTAGTCGCTAGGTGGTATATCCCTCATGAGAAATTCAAATTCTAAAAATTCCATTGATTATCTCATGTGGGATCCTCTTACTGCCTCTTGTTAAGTTCTTATTGGTATCACATTATGGGGGAGTAATATGGTAAGTGCATAGTACAAGCCTAGAAAATGTGTACATTTGAGATATTGTCACCTAGAATTGATATTGTAAATTATCTTGTTCCTAGGTGGCATGTTAGCTCTACAAGTTGCAATTTGCTTTTTGTTTGGAGTGAAGATGATGTCGGATATCCTTGATATCTACCACCGGGAATTATTTCCAAATACTTCTTGTCTTTTGTCAATTGGTAATCACTTATGTGTGGTAGAATTTAATTGATCATCTTTACATTGGCTTTTGTTTATTTGCCTTTTTCTCTTGCCAAGGTTTGTGTCAACTCCCTTGTCTTTCCTACCACTTGTGGATCTTGTTTATTTCTTGTTCTTGTCTAGTGTTTTCTAGATATAGTGAAAGTGGTGATCCCACCTTGTGCATTTTGTATTCAAATGCAAATCCTATATAATGGACAACTCGTGGGGGAGCTATCCTATTTTCTTTACAACACTCTTCTTGTGATCCTTATCAAGTGTGTTTTGGTGGAAGGCAAGCCATTTATTTTTGGTACTTTGTGCCATCATGAAACTTTGTTGAGAGCCTGGTTTGTTTGGAACCATCCTCTCTTTGGGAGTTTGACATCTTTAGTTTAGTGTGTATCAATGGATATCTCATTCCTTGATGTATCTTTAATGATATCTTTCAAGTGATGATTTCTCCATTTGGTATCCTTTTCACTTGGCATTTCTTTGTTTTTGGTTTTGGGTTTTGAAAGTCTTGAGCATGCATGTTTACTTCATGTATTTCATTTGGCATGCTTTCTTTCTTTGACTCAATATATAGGGGAAACTCCACCTAGTCTCAATTTGGATGAGATGTGAATGAAATTCATTTTCATATCTATATGCACATATTTATGTGGAGTTTGTCCTATGTATTGGTGTTTCTAACTATTTGGTCCCGATGAGTTTGGGTACCGTTTAGTTTGTGTTGTTCTTCTAGGAACATTTGGAGATGCATTGGATGCTCGGCGCACTCACAAGGAAGGTGTTGTCACCATGTGCATATTGGAGTCAAGCTAGGATGATCAATGAACTACTATCTACCTTCAATTGGTATCTACTACATCCTTCCAATGATATCTCGGTAACAAGTATCTATTCATGCTTTCTCCTCTTGCATTCAACCTTGTGTAGGTTGCATCTTGGCATGATATTCATTTCATATCTTGTGATACTTGTTTCCTTTCACAAAGCATCCCAACGATGATCTCTTGTTGCTAGTTGTGATGCCTTTGATGGATGTGTGTTTGGACTTCATTTATATACAATAAGACCATATCTAGCCATGTGCTATGCTTTCAAGAAAATATCTTATTGGTATATTTATGACTTCCTTGTGGATATCTTGTTCCTTCGTGTTGTAACTATTTCGGGTGTACATCCTTCTTTGTAGATATATATATCATCATGATTTCGTCTACATAGAACCTTATAAACTTGAGAGAAATTACATATCTAGTTGATATCTTTTCTTTCACGTCCACCTTGTCTTCTTATGTTCTTTCTTTGGTGGCTCCGTGAAAGCTTTTTCCTTGAGTGCGTGTCCTCTATCGTTGCATCTTGTTGCACTCTTGTGTGGTGAAGATTATTTTCCTCTTGCTTATCTTTACGAGGTTTTTGCCATCTTAATTGGTATCCCTCGTCTATCTTCACCACGGGTTGTCACAAGCATAGGTTCTCTTTTGCTTATTAGTAAGCTTGTGAACCCATTTGCCAGTTGTGTGTGGGAATGATAGGCCTTGCACCGTGTGCCTCATTCTTTCAAGACTATGTTGATGCTTAATGCTCATCCTAATCTTAGTCTTCTCAAGTGCTTCGCCATGACTCACGCACATCATTTTGGTTGAGCCTATTCTTAAGTTGCCTCTTTTACATATTGCTCAACCATGTGCTTGTTGCAAGCGCTAGGCTTTGTTTCCTATATGCTCACTTGCACTGGATGTGAGTTTCTATTGATTTTGGGGAGCTATGATCCTATTTTGTGCACTTTGTATTCAAATACAAAAATTCTTATGTGTGCACAAATCATGGGGAGCTTCTCTAGTTTCTTTAGAACACTCCTTTGCGCTTTTCATAATATCTTTATTCTTGTGGCATGTAGGATCATTGGTCTAGTTGGTTCAATTGATATCCGTTGATTGCTTGCTTCAATTGGTATCTTCTGATTGCTTGTGTCTCTCTTTGTTATGTCTTTGTGGCATATCTTTCTGTTGCAATCTTTGGGCATCAATATAGTTTGTCTTCCTCCAAGTATTGGCAGTTGGATATGTGTATTGCATTCCACTCTTTTGTTGAGAAATACACAATTTATGGAGGACCACAATTTATA
Source organism: Triticum aestivum (assembly GCF_018294505.1). Taxonomy (NCBI): domain Eukaryota; kingdom Viridiplantae; phylum Streptophyta; class Magnoliopsida; order Poales; family Poaceae; genus Triticum; species Triticum aestivum. The sequence continues at coordinate 213,955,355 of NC_057798.1, forward strand.
TTGGCCTTCTAAGATTTTCGCCCATTTTGGCAATCGATGCCAATGGGGGAGAAGTTTCAGAGAGTTTTGTGGAGTAGCTTTGGTTTTCGTTTCCTTAGCATTTGCATCTCATTCGCATGCATTATTGGTTGGTGCATTGAATGGTGATGCATAATTCCTTGTATAAACTCTCTGGAAAGTGATTGTCATCAATTACCAAAATGGAGGAGATTGAAAGGACATGTGGTGCCCCCATGTGTGGTTTTGGTAATTGATGGCAATCTCTATGGACTAATGGATGCCTTGAGTTATATTTGAAGGGTTTGCCCATAGGCTTTTCTTGGAGTCCATTTGCTGGTTTCAATGAGAGTTTGTGATGACCAAGGTGCTATTAAGGAATTATCCAAAGATTGGTCATATGAGTGTTGAGCTTATTGCAAGCATGTCTTGAAGAAGAAGGTTGTGTGATCATTCATGTTTACCTTCAAGACATCATCCAAATGAAGAGAGTTGCAAAGATTCAAGGTTGATCAAGACGAAGTCAAGAGTGAATCAAGTTGATCAACTCACAAAGCGTAGACGATGTAACGAGAGGGATCAAGTGATCCCATGGTATGGTAAGCATTGTCCATTGCACTTTATGTACTAACCCATGGTCTATGTGAGAGTTGTATGTGGGGTTAGGTACGTATCCATGGGTTTGCGACAAGAGGAAGATATCATACAACCCATGGAAAGGATGACATCAAGTGGTGATCGTCATCAAGATTGCCGTGTGCAAGTTCAAGTGGAGCATCACGAAGAGATCAAGTGTTTGAATCTTGGCATCCATTGTGGTGTCAATGGACTTGTGAAGATGTGCCGAAGACACTATGGGTGAGCAATCATCTAGTCTTCATCGAGCCAATGCAATCAAGAAAGGTGGTCCAACTTGAGGGAGTCAAGATCGTCTTCATCTAGCTCAAGTGGACCATGTGCAAGGCAAAGGTTTTCCCTTGATAGGTTTTCTATTTTACCGGTCTTGTGGTGGTAGTTGGGAGATTGAGTTATAGGATCGTTTGCCGTACTATCAAGGGGGGCTCTCAAGTTGGTAGCTTGATCGTATCGTTAGTAGAGAGCTCAAACCATTGCATCCTTGCATCATGTTTCTTGGTTCTTGTTTGGTTATATTTGTGAGTCTTAGAGCTTATGGTCATCTTTATGACAAGCTTGAGTTCATAGAAATCGGAGTTCGCATGCGTCTTCTATGATGTTTTCGGTGTTGGAGGTTTTACCGGTCTTATCCGATGAAGGTTTCTCACCATTTTCTTATGGGACTTTTCTAATTTTCTTATTCTTGATATTTCTATCAATATTGTGTTATCCCATGTCCTTAGCTTTCCAACAAATTTGGCTTCGTTGAATTCGGAGTCCGTTTGCCAAAGTTGTGGCTGTTTTGGTAAAGGCTGCAGTGGTACTACTGCGACTAGAGCGGATGTAATTTTTTACTACCGCTCCAGAGTGGTACTACCGTGGCTCCTGAGCGGTAGTACCGCTCCAGAGTAGTACTACCGTGGCTCCTAAGCGGTAGTACCGCTCCGGACCAAAAACTCGTGTTTTCTCTCTCGTTGGGCTGTTTTGACCGTGCTAAGCGGTAGTACCACTCCTCCAAGCGGTAGTATCGCTTGTGCACGACCTGAGAACATAACGATTGGATTCGAGAGGTCCTATAAAAGGGGGTCTTCTTCCCCAATGTTAACCTAATCCTTTGAGCTCCTGTTCTTCCCCCATTGTTGACCTTCTTCGAGCTTGCTATCTCTCAATCCCTCCAATGATTCTTGCTAGTTCTTGAGGGAAAAGAGAGAGGAGATCTAGATCCACGTTTCCACCAATCACTTTCTCCTCTTAGTGAGGGGAACCCCTTGGATCTAGATCTTGGAGTTCTTCGTGTTCTTCTTTCGTTCTTCCTCTCATTTTCCTCCCTAGTATTAGTTGCTTTGGTGGGATTTGGGAGAGAAGGACTTGGGCACTCCGTGTGCCCTTGCCATTGCATTTGGTGCATCGGTTTGAGTTCTCCACGTGATACGTGGAAGTTACAAGTTGAGAAGCTTATTACTCTTGGGTGCTTGGTGCCCTTGAGCTTGTTCCTCTTGGGTGCTTGGGCGCCCTAGACGGTTGGTGGTGTTCGGAGCTCAATCATTGTGGTGTAAAGCTCCGGGAAAGCATCGGGGTCTCCAATTTGGTTGTGGAGATGTCCCCGAGCAATTTGATGGGTACCGGTGACCGCCCCCAAGGGTTGCCAAGGTGTACGGGTTCGGTGACCGCCCCCAAGGGTCGCCATTTGTACGGGTTCGGTGACCGCCCTCAAGGGTCCCTTAGTGGAATCACGACATCTTGCATTGTGCGAGGGCGTGAGGAGATTACGGTGGCCCTAGTGGCTTCTTGGGGAGCATTGTGCCTCCACACCGCTCCAAACGGAGATTAGCATCCGCAAGGGTGTGAACTTCGGGATACATCGTCGTCTCCGCGTGCCTCGGTTATCTCTTACCCGATCCCTTTACTTATGCACTTTACTTTGTGATAGCCATATTATTCTCTGTCATATATCTTGCTATCACATAGTTGCTTATCTTGCTTAGCATAAGTTGTTGGTGCGCATAGGTGAGCCTAGTTGTTGTAGGTTTTGTGCTTGACAAATTAACCGCTAGGTTTATTCCACATTTGTTCAAGCCTCTACCGTAATTATTTTAAAACGCCTATTCACCCGCCCTCTAGGCGACATCCACGATCTTTCAGAAGTGGACACTTCCGTGATGATAATTTTGGTAATGTCATGGAATACTTCTACGACAACAAAGGTATGACTATCTTGATTCTGTGATAAAATCGTCATGGATGTACATGAAGGACAAAAAATATGACCTATTGTGACAAACATGTATCATCCGGAAGTGCATTTATTTGTAGTGATAACTATTGGTATGACCCGCCCAGGAGGGGCCGGGTTTTACCTACAAGTATTCTTGAAGCCCAAGACCAAGGTTGAAGATGGCGGTTCATTAAGGGCCCAAGACCCAGAGGCAACTTAAGGCCCGTAGTGATAACCGCCATATGTACGTGACTTGTATTGTAAGGCAAGAATAGTTAAGAGACCGAGCCATACACTGTTTATGAGCCAGCCGGGACTCTATGAGCCGCCGGGCGTCGACCTCTGTATATAAAGGGACGACCCGGCGGTGGTTCAGGGTAAGAAAGAGCAGATCGAGATCTATTTCAAGCTATTCAGCTCCCTAGTTATCGAGTCATAAGCAATCCCACTCAAAACTGGAGCGTAGGCTTTTACCTTCACCGTAAGGGGGCGATCCAGTATAAACCTCGTGTCCTTTGTCCCGATTAACACATTTAAGCTTCCTAGTTGCGATGGCTCCACAACTAAGTCCTTTCACTAGGACATCTGACGTGACAATTCCACAACAAGTGGTGCCCACCGTGGGGCCAGCGCACGCTGGATTTGAGTTCTTGAAGGGCGGCTTCGAAGGGCTGAAGGGATACGCTGTGGGCCGGATGACCAAGAGTCATCGCGGCAAGCTCTACATCGACGATGCAGGCTGGGGCCCCGACGCTGGCTCAATTGAGTACGGGTACCGGGTCCCCTTCGGCGGAATCCACGTCTTCATCGACAAGATCAGCGAGCCGGGCCCTGAGCCGGACATCTGCACCGACCTTGCCGAGATGGCTCAGCGTGTGAGACCCGCCCGGGCTCTGCCTGCTGTGAAGCATGCCTTTGTGGGATGCATCCACGGAGGACTCTCTGAAGGATCTATACCTAGCGATGAGACGGCCATCTATTCTAATGGTGAGTCGTCCACAGGCGAGACGGATTCATTGTATCAACTGCAAGATGGCGGGCTTGAGGGCTGTTCCGATGGCAGCAGTATTCCGGATATCCTTGAGCCGCCGAGCAGGGTCGGAATCTTCATGGCCGACACGCAACCTATTCAAGACTCCACAACTACGGCAGCAATAACCTCCGGGTCAGCAGCAGCCGGGGCAGGAGGCCCTGTGCGCTTGCCGGCTCAGGTGCTGATGGATCTTATGGATAAAATGACCGCTCTGTTAACCGCCCTAGTCAACCCGACGGATCAAGCTCAGCATGATGCAGAAGTGGCGCAGTTGAAACTAGATATAGTGCAGGCTAAGGAAGATCTGGCAGCGGAAGATGTCAGAATGACCGTAGAGTGGGTGGCTCTGGACGCTCAGGCTCAAAGGATTCAGGCGTAGACTTTCCGGCTCACGCAGGATCAAAACGCATCCAATGAGGTCATGAGGAGAAGATACCAGAAGACTCAGTCTCGGCTCCCTCCGGTCTATAATCCTTGAAACCTCTTCCATACACCCGGTGCAGGGCCCAGTAACCCGCTGGAGTTAGACCGGATTGCAGCACCCGTGGTAGGGACGCTGTTTCTACCATAGGTGATGGGGCCTCCTGATATGTCTCCGACGTATCTATAATTTTTGATTGTTCCATGCTATTATATTACCTGTTTTAGATGTTTATGGGCTTTACTTTACATATTTGTATCATTTTTGGGACTAACCTACTAACCGGAGGCCCAACCCATATTGCTGTTTTTTTTTGCCTATTTCAGTATTCCGAAGAAAAGGAATATCAAACGAAGTCCAAAAGCAATGAAACCTTCGGGAGCGTGATTTCTGGAACGAACGTGATCCAGAGGACTTGGAGTGCAAGTCAAGAAGCAGCCGAGGCGGCCACGAGGGTGGAGGGCACGCCCACCCCTATAGGGTGCGCCCCTATCTCGTGGGCCCCTCGGGTGGCCACTGACCTACTTCTTCCTCCTATATATACCCACGTACCCCGAGAACATCAGAACAAGCCACGAAAACCTAGTTCCACTGCCGTAACCTTCTGTATCCGCGAGATCCCATCCTGGAGCCTTCGCCGGCGCTCCGCCAGAGGGGGAATCGACCATGGAGGGCTTCTACATCAACACCATAGCCCCTCCAATGAGTTGTGAGTAGTTTACCACAGACCTTCGGGTCCATAGTTATTAGCTAGATGGCTTCTTCTCTCTTTTTGTATCTCAATACCATGTTCTCTCCCTCTCTTGTGGAGGTCTGTTCGATGTAACTCTTTTTGCGGTGTGTTTGTCGAGATCCGACGAATTGTGGGTTTATGATCAAGTTTATCTATGAGAAATATTTGAATCTCCTCTGAATTCTTTTATGTATAATTGAGTTATCTTTGCAAGTATCTTCAAATTATCAGTTTGGTTTGGCCTACTAGATTGATCTTTCTTGCAATGGGAGAAGTGCTTAGCTTTGTGTTCAAACTTGCGGTGTCCTTTCCCAGTGACAGCAGGGGCAGCAAGGCACATATTGTATTGTTGCCATCGAGGATAAAAAGATGGGGTTTATTTCATATTGCTTGAGTTTATCCCTCTACATCATGTCATTTTTCTTAATGCGTTACTTTGTTCTTATGAACTTAATACTCTAGAGGCATGCTGGATAGCGGTCGATGTGTGGAGTAATAGTAGTGGATGCAGGCAGGACTCGGTCTACTTGTCGCAGACGTGATGCCTATATACATGATCATGCCTAGATAATCTCATAATTATTCGCTTTTCTATCAATTGCTCGACAATAATTTGTTCACCCACTGTAATACTTATGCTATCTTGAGAGAAGCCACTAGTGAAACCTATGGCCCCCGGGTCTATCTTTTATCATATAAGCTTTCAATCTACTTTTATTTGCATCTTTACTTTTCCAATCTATATTATAAAATACCAAAAATATATTTATCTTATCATACTATCTCTATCAGATCTCACTTTCGCAAGTGGCCTTGAAGGGATTGACAACCCCTTTATTGCATTGGTTGCGAGTTCTTTGTTTGTTTGTGTAGGTGCGTGGGACTTTTGAGGAGCCTCCTACTGGATTGATACCTTGGTTCTCAAAAACTGAGGGAAATACTTACACTACTATTGCTGCATCACCCTTTCCTCTTCAAGGAAAACCAACGCAAGCTCAAGACGTAGCACCTCCCCACATGAATACTGCTCCACCTCAGTATGTACCAACACCACCGGGTCATTATTCTAACCCGTTGGAGAACATGATTGCTGCGGCGGCATGACTGGCGGCTCTCCCAATGGAGGGCGACACTCCAATGGCGGTTGAAACCCGCAGGGTCAGAGAACTTCTTCAGACGGCTTTAGCACAACAGGAGGCATATTCATATAGCTGGGACAGGATCCATTCAACCCCTCGTCCAAGCCGGAGCCCGAATTATAGTAGGCACATGGACTTAGCGGCTGTTCCAAGCAACGCCCGGCACCGTAACTAGCCAGGTGGGCATGACTCGGCATGCAATGGAGCCTTTAATTTGGTGGATCAGGACAGAATACGTCAAGAGGCTGAGCAGGCGGCTGAGAAGGCGGCTCAGCTGACGGCTTACCAGCCTTATCCGGTTTATCCGATGACTTCTATTGAGGCAGGCGTGGCCACCAGGACCGGAGGTGTCCCCTGTCTGGTGCCGGCTCTACGTAACGAGCGTTTGCCCAAGGATTTCAAGGGACCTAGGAAGGTGCCTAATTATACAGCCGACTTACAGCCTGGGGCATGGATTGAAAGCTACGAGATGGCTATGGAATTACTGGAGGTTAGTGACGCTGGATGGGACCGCCCGCACTTGGTTGAAAGGACTGCCGCCTAATTCAATCAGTTCATGGGCAGAGTTAAAAGCCTGGTTCATTCAGAACTTCAAGGATACATGCAAGCAACCCATGTCAATTGTGGATTTGACTAGTTGCAAGCAGGATGAGGGCGAGTCCACAACCCATTGGGTGCGCCGGGTCAAAGCCATAATACATTCATCTGATAAGATGGATGCCGGCTCTGTAGTCTTAATGTTGAAGAAAAATTGTCGTTTTCAGCCTCTGAAGATGAAGCTTGGGCGGCTCAAGCGCCATTGCAATGATATGGGTACGCTGATGGCGGCTCTGGTCAAGTACGTCTACTCTGACAGTACCAAGGATCCTGAGTCTGATGATCAAAAGACAGGGAAGGGAAAGAAGAACGGCAACGGCAAGGGCCCTCAGCATAACCCGACAAATAAAGGAGGTAATAAACATAAGGCTGATGGTAGCTTGGAATTTGTGGCTAACACCAATGCGCAGGGTAACAATCAACGACGTAAGGGGAGACCACCTCCCCGGTCTGGCGGGTCAAGCCCAACGCTTGAGCAGTTACTGAATGAGCCCTGTCCAAGGCGTGGCACTCAGCAGAAGCCGACCACTCATCTTTGGAAGGACTGTACGATCATGAAGGCTTTCAAGAATTCCAACATGTTCGACGGTAATCATGGACAGGGTGGCGGTTCAGGGGGAGGCGGCTTTCATGGCCCGGGCAGCGGTTCAAATTCCAATTTTCACAATTCTCAAGGTAATCAAGGTGGTCACAACCAACAATCTGGCCAGGGTGGTCAGCAGGAGCAGGGTGGATACCAGAGCCATCCAAAGCAGCTGAATAGTGGGCAATATCATGTGTTCATTACCAGTTTGTGTAAACGAGACCAGAAGCTTCATAAGAGGGCTGTGAACGTTGTTGAGCCGGCAGTTCCTCGTTATTTGAGATGGTCTGAGCAGCCTATTCTATGGAGTAGGGAGGATCACCCTCCCCGGTTGATAATCCGGGTCACTTGGCCTTGGTAGCACCTCAGGTTGGTGGATACAAGTTCACTAAAGTGCTCATGGACGGAGGTAGAATCATTAATATCCTTTATTATGAGACCTTCCGCCGCATGGGTTTGACGGACAAAAATCTCAAGACTTCCAACATTGTTTTTCATGGAGTAGTTCCTGGTAAGTCGGCATACCCAGTGGGTAAGATTGAGCTGGAAGTGGCCTTTGGAGATGAACATGATTCTAGGGCGGAGAAGCTAACCTTTGAGGTGGTCAAAATCAGAACCCCGTATCACGCCCTCTTTGGGAGGCCGGCTTATGCCAAGTTCATGGCGAGGCCGTTTTATGTTTATTTGCAGCTCAAGATGTCAGGTCATAAAGGCACCATCATAGTGCATGGGAGTAGGAAGATAGCCTTGGAATGTGAGGAAGGCGATGCCGCTTATGCTGAATCTGTTTATGCGACAGAAGAATTGAAGTTCTACAAAGACAATGTTGACCCGACAGATATGACGTCTTTGAAAAAGCCAACCACAGAGCATGAGCCGGTAATGAAGTTTAAGTCGGCCGATGATACTAAACCGTTGACTATGTTCCAGGCGATTCATCTAAGCAGTTCAGTATCAGTGCCAATCTGGATCCCAAATAGAAAATCGCGCTCATCGATTTCATCTGTGAGAACTGGGACATCTTTGCATGGAAGCCTTCTGACATGCCAGGTGTACCGAGAGAACTCACTGAGCACACTCTTAATATTGGTCCAAAGTTTAAGCCGGTCAATCAGTTTCTTCGATGATTCAATGAGGAGAGGCATAAGGCCATTGGTGAGGAAGTAGCCTGGCTCTTGGCGGCCGGGTTCATTATTGAAGTTTTTCATCCAGAGTGGTTGGCTAACCCGGTGCTTGTGCTTAAGAAAAACGACACTTGGCATATGTGTGTGGATTATACGGATTTAAACAAAGCTTGTCAGGTTGATCCTTTTGCTCTCCCTCGTATTGATCAAATTACTGATGCTACGGCGGGTTGTGAGCGTTTGAGCTTTTTTGATGCTTATTCGGGTTATCATTAGATAAAGATGGCAGTTGACGACCAGGAGAAGGCAACGTTCATTACTCCATTCAGAGCCTTCTGCTATGTGTCTATGCCTTTTGGGCTCAAGAGTGCCCAGGCGACTTACCAGCGGTGTGTGCAGAATTGTCTTCATAATCAGATTGGGCACAATGTTCATGCTTATGTGGACGACATTGTGGTGAAATCCAGAGAGAAGGAAACCTTGATAGATGACCCGACCAAGTGTGTTTTTGAGCAGGACCTCTGTCTTTTTTTTCATCCTCAAAGGTAATATGTCATTATTATTATAGTTTTCATCTCACATAATCACTTGGGGGCTGATTGTATCCGAACCTAGCTTGACCCGTTTGATCCGGATTATGATCGTATTCGAATCTAGCCGTTAAACCTTATGATCACTAGGGGCTTCCTGTTCAAACATAGGTCGTATTCGAACCAAAGAGAACATAGCTATCGGTACCCTTTTGATTGGCACACTGCCGAGCTCACTAGGGGGCTTCTTGATCGTATTCGAATCATAGCTCAACCCCTTTTGGGAACCGACTTTGATCATATTCAAATCAGAGTCGTTAAAAAACTCTCAAGGTCATTAGGGGGCTTCCTGTTCAAACATAGATCGTATTCGAACCAAAGAGAACATAGCTGTTGGTACCCTCTTGATTGGAGCAACGCCAAAGCCACTGGGGGCTACATGATCGTATTCGAATCCTAGCTTAGCCCCTTTCGAATGGTTCACTGATCGTATTCGAATTAGAAGCCTTAACTTTTCTATACTCTATTTGGTTTAAGTTTTCTTTGAAAGCAACCTTTATTTGACTTGAGACTTTTTTGAGGTTTAAAAAGTACAAGTGTGGTTAATTTTAACCCGGCTTGATATTGGTTGATAAATCGCCAATATATGAGAATCATTATACCTTTGGAATTATTGGTTTCCGAAGATTGGGTTATCACCCTTACTGTCCGGGTCATATAAGCCGGCAGTGCAAATTCAAAAAGGTCACATGTATAAGACTATAGATGTATTTCAATATTGTATGTTACAACAGGCTTATATGTGATTATTTTTCTATATTAAAAATATCAAGTTATTATGACTCGTCTTACGGTTAAGCTCCGAGGGATCTTGTGATCTGTTTCTATGTGCAGGACAGTTAGAAGACTTGGTCAAAGCATATGGAAAACAGATGAAAAGTATAACACGGGTGAATATGACATGGCGGCTTAATAGTACTAAGCGCCAAGAACATGCACAATGGCACGGCCAAATAAAAGTTATTTCTATTCTTTTACATGACTCCCCGAGTCCAAATGATTCATATTGTTTTTTCAGCACACCACATGAATGAGTCACCACGGCAGGTTAACTCTCATGTTGGCCTGAAGCGTCTGGGTTAGCCCTCTCCGCTTCTTCCCCCTGTTCCCTTTCCTGGAAGGTTGATGATGACCAGTCAATGTTGTTCAAAGCTTCAAATTCAGCTTCATCATTAACTAGTCCAGCCGGGTCAACTTCAGGGGCGAAGCTATGCTTACAGAGTGGGGGGATCATACTGGTCACTTTATAGTGAGGCGTTGGAATTCTCCGGTTCTCTGCGTCATAACCCGCTTGGTACTTGGTGAGATCCACTTCATCAGCTATCAGGGTGGCCACGGGGCGTACCTCCTTCACACAAGCGGCAAAGTCTTCCTGTTCAAAAGAAGTACCATCCTCCTTTAGGCTTGTATAACCAATAGCATTGTTGGCCGGGTCTAACTCTGGTAGCCAAGCTTTGGCCCAGCTTAAAGCATTCACCGCTCTGGCTCTCACAGCTGACCGCCTTAGTTCATGGAACCGTTGGGGTAGCACAGAAAGCTTCGTTAGTACATCCGCCAGGAGGGTTGGCACTTCATTTGACAAAGCCACTGTAGCTAAGGCATGCTAAGATCCGGTGTACATTTGTTCCACCAGCGTATAAGTCGCCTTCAGCTTGATCAACATATCTTGGTTCAGATTTGAACTCCTGGGGCCTGCATAAACATTGTCAGGTGAGTCAGTTCCAATTTGTATGATCAACTTAAAGGTTCAAGAATTTAACATTTGCAGGGAAACTTACCGAAGATCGCTGAGACCATCTGTGAGACATGGCATTTTAACCCGGATAATTCACCGGTTGCTTCTTTAAGAGCCGCCTCTACCTTCTCAGCTCGATTAATCAACACAATTCTTTTGTCAGCCCAGGCCTTTTTCTCCGTTTCAAATTCTTTCTTCAGCTTTTCCTGTTCAAAAATGCTGAATTTAAACTCGAAATCAGCTCTTTGGATTTCTGTCTCTTGGACCTCAAGGCGGTTTTTCAGATCAGATACTTCTGATTCAAGTTAACTCGTGGCGGCCTATACAAATACCGGGTCAACAATCAGGACAAATATGATACAATATTAAGTTCCAAGCCTTTTGCAAGCAACAACATTTGGTACTTGGGGGCTAATGTCTACCGAAGAATTTTACTTAACGTGGTGGTTCATGACACTAAGTCCCAAGCACTTTGCAAGCAAGAGTGCTTGGCACTTGGGGGCTAATGCATATTGATGTTTAAAAGTTTCGAATGTTTTATTCAATACAACCATATGAAAGGCCGGTTGAACCATACTGGTTAAGCCGCCCCTTGGGGATTACGGAGTAAATCAGATTTCTTACATATCTTGTCCATATATGTTACTAATGTCACTAAATTTGTTTTAAAGTGTACAACGTATTCATCATAAGCAATAGACTTGGGGGCTGGCATAGTAAAGATAAGTACAGAGATAGGGTTGTAACTCAAATTTCTGGTGCATCTGCTTCACCATGTTAACTTCAATGTCACGGCTGCTGTGCACTTGACTCATATAGCCGGAAAAGACCTCTTCAATACTCAGGTGAGTATAGTCAGTGACATCAAGTTTGACCTGGCAATGTTCCAGAAGCTCTTCCTTGGCGGAGCACTTGGCTAGCATGGTTGGCCTTCCCGGCTCAACAAAGTCGGTTCTAGTGATCTCGACATCAGTATTTTGAGGATCATCCGTCCTGACCGGGCTAGGAACTTCCGGGTTTTCTGAGCCATCAACGACTCGTTCAGCAGGCTGGTCAGCAATTGCACTTGGTATATCTTGAGCTGGTTCAGGTGGCGGCTCATGAGTTGATGATTTAGGTGTGGTTGTTCCAACTACTGGCTCGGTCACAACCGTGTCTTCAGCCGGCTTGCTCTTCTTGACCCTTTTGCTGGGTTTGGCTTGTCCACTGCGCAAAATCAAAAGGTTAGTGCAAAAGCAATGAATTGAAATGAATACAGGATAAGCAGGTTATCATTACCCTGGTGCGGTCTTGAAAGCCGACAAATTGGACTGCATTGAGTCGCCAGAGGAAGGGGAAGTTTCCTGATAATCCGAGTCAGAAGAATTGAGTGGTTGACGAGTGAGACCCGCCAAAGGATAAAAGAGATTAAAATCAGAGGTGACCTCGTTCTGGCGCTTCTTTGGGGTGTTTGGCAAGCCAGAGAAGAGCTTCGCATCCTTGTTAGTCCAGGTCTGCCTCCGTCTATCATGAATTCTGTCGCTTCAAAATAAATTGAGGATCTTGATAAGCTAAGGGATGTGAAAATCTTGCTTTCCGGGTTACTCTACGAATTTTCTATCTTGGCAAAGGCTCGGAGTCGGAGAAAATGATAGTTACCTCCTCAGCCTTGTTATGGCTTGCTCCCGTGTCCTCCTGCTGATAATCAGTGTCAATAAGATGGTTAAAAACGAGCCAAGAGAGTCAAGGGCTACCTCCAACTCAGAAGAATCTTCTAGCCGAAGCAAGTTAGAGGCGGTGGCTTTCTTGCCCTTCTTCTTGGCAGCCTCTTTCCTGGCGGCTTTCTTCTCCTTTCTGGCTTTCTTGGCAGCCTCATGGTCATATTTGACCTTCCAAAATTTATTACCTGCCTGTGAGAGTTAGCAGAGGTATGAGTATGGGTGAAACATCGAAAACTCAAAGTAATTTGTTCATATGGGCGGCTTACCTTTGGAGCCGGGTTAGCTTCGCCGAAGGGGGCTAGGCCCACCTTACCACAATCTGCTAGGCTCTCGTTCAAAAGGGATTTCGTCATATCATTGATGACATCTTCAGGTAAGTCTTCAGGGTTGTGCCGCAGTGGGTCATCCTTTTTGCCTGTGTAGGCGCACATCAACCGGGGCGGCAACTCAATGGAATGACCCGCCAGGCGAGTCAAACCCAGACTAAGTCGATGCTAGTTAACCCGTTCCCCAAAAGGGCTTTGATCTTAGCTAAGGTGGGGGCAAGTGTTTTGCGTTCGGCGGCTGTAATTTTGTCAGGAAGCTGGTGGTTGGGCCCAAGACGTAGAGCACAAAAACCAGGCAGAGGGTTCTCACTAGCCGGAGAGGTGTCTTGGCAGTAAAACCATGTCTGATTCCAGTCATTGGGATGACTCGGTGGATTGGCATAAGGAAAGATTACGTCCCTACGACGCTGGATTGAGACACCACCAAGTTCTAAGCTCTGGCCGTTGGCGCACTCATTCTGGCGGTTCAAATAGAGTAGCTCTCTGAAGAGTAAAATGTTGGGTTCTTCTCCAAGATATACTACACTGAATACTTGGAAGTTGCAGATGTTAGACACGGAATTGGGTCCGATGTCTTGTGGGCGAAGGTCAAAGAAGTGCAACACATCTCTGAAGAATTTTGAGCCGGGTGGAGAGAAACCCCGGTTCATGTGATCCATGAAAACAATAACCTCTCCTGTTTTGGGCTAAGGAAATTCCTCCTCCGGGTTAGGAGCACGGTAGGACATGATTTCCTTCTTCAGCAGATAGCCGGTATTCACAAAGTTGTCAAGTGTGTTGTCTGTGACAATGGATTTGACCCAGTTGTAGGAAGTGGGTGCTTTCGGTGCCATTGTGATGAAAGCCTAAAAAGAGTAAAAAGTACCGGTTCAAATTTAAGCCGGAGAAAACATTTACGGTGCATATTCAAGATGGCGGCTTATGAAGGGGCCTAATGGTATAAGGATAATTATGTCAAGATTATTTAAGTCGCCATAGGCTCTATAAGTCATTAAAGTTGTTTAAACTGCCATGGGTGGTCAAGGTTATCAATTGAGCATTGTCTCTTTAAAGCCGGTGATAAGAAAAGAAAAATTTCTAGACCTAAAAACATGGTACAGAGGAGCTCATGTGTTCTAATGAGGATTCTTTACAAATAAAGAGGATCTGCTGGTGCCTAAAATGGATGCGGAACAGCTACCGCATGAGATCTATGCTACTGTTGGATCAAAAGAAGCCACAGCAGAAGAAACACGAAGAACTGAGATGAACTACGAACTGTACAAGGAACTCGCTAACCCTAGCATGGATCTAAGATGCAGAAAGGGGAAAACTTACAGCGGTAGATCTGTTACGGAGGGGCGCCGTCGTTCTCTGGACGGATTCAGGTTGATGCAGCGGCCAATGTCGAAGGAGACGAAGGTGCGCTGCGGCGGCAGTGGAGCTCGAGCGATAGTAGGGGGCGAGAGGAAGAAGATGGAGAAATGGAAGAAAGAATAAAGACCTGGTCGGGTCTATTTATAAGGAAGGACCACTAAAGAGCGCGAAAAACGAGGAGGCCGAAAACATAAGTTATCCAACTATAAGAACGCCTCGATTTTCGGGATGGTCATCAAGATAAAGATCTGTTGGGATACATTGAATAAAACGTGCATTTATGGCAGGTGACGTCATGGCGGGTTACCACAAGTCCAGAGGATGACGTCATGGCGGGTTACGAAAATTTCATAAGTAAAGAGCAGAAGATTTTTTCTTAAGTGTTGAAGATTGACATGAACCAGTCCAAATCAATCTGGGGCCTAATGTTGGGGATATAACTATTGGTATGACCCTCCCAGGAGGGGCTAGGTTATACCTACAAGTATTATTGAAGCCCAAGACCAAGGTTGAAGATGGCGGTTCATTAAGGGCCCAAGGCCCAGAGGCAACTTAAGGCCCGTAGTGATAAACCGCCATATGTACGTGACTTGTATTATAAGGCAAGAATAGTTAAGAGACCGAGCCGGACACTATTTATGAGCCGTCCGGGACTCTATGAGCCGCTGGGCGTCGACCTCTGTATATAAAGGGACGACCCGGTGGAGGTTCAGGGTAAGCAAGATCAGATCGAGAGCTAGGTCAAGCGATTCCGCTCCCTAGTTATCGAGTCATAAGCAATCCTACTCAAAACTGGATCGTAGGCTTTTACCTTCACCATAAGGGGCCGAACCAGTATAAACCTCGTGTCCTTTGTCCCGATTAACCCCTTTAAGCTTCCTAGTAGCGATGGCTCCACGACTAAGTCCTTTCACTAGGACATCTGACGTGACAATTCCACGACAAATATGTCTGGTCTTCATGTGTGATTTTGGTTCCTCTGCTTGAGTAACGACTCCACTATTATCACAGTAGAGAACCATTATATTGGATTCACTTGGGACAATGCCAATTTCTTCAAGAAACTTTTTATCAAGAACGCCTCCTTTGAAGCTTCTGAAGACGCAATATACTCTACTTCTGTGATAGAATATGCAACAGTGTTTTATTTGAAACTTCCCCCAACAACCGCAGCACCATTAAGTGTGAAAACATAACCTCATTGAGATTTATAATCATCTATATCAGTCATGAAGCTAGCATCTTTGTAACTATTACAATGAGTTCTTCATCTCCTTCATAAACCAGGAGAATGTCCTTTGTTCTTCTGAGGTACTTAAGAATATTCTTAACAGTTGTCTAGTGAGCCACTCCTGGATCACTTTGGTATCTGGTACTAACACTTAGCACATAAATAATATTTGGCCTTGTACATATCATAGCATACATGATGGAGCCAATAGAAGAAGCATATGGTGCTCCACTCATTTGCAATCGCTCATCAACTGTCTTGGGACATTGATTTCTACTAAGTGTTATGCCATGTGACATTGGAACACAACCTTTATTAGCATTCTCCAGTTTAAACCTCTTTAAAACCTTGTCAATGTATGTGCTTTGACTTAGTGTTATCAGACGTCTTGATCTATCTCTATAGATATTTATGGCCAATATATATGCAGCTACACCTAAGTATTTCATTGAAAACACACTTTTCAAATATTCTTTTATTGTGCCAAGATACTTTGTATCATTCCCAATCAATAATATGTCATCTACATTAATATCAGAAATGCTAGAGGGCTCCCACTAAACTTCTTGTATACTCAAGCTTCTTCATCATTTTTAGTGAAGCCAAACTCTTTTACTACATCATCAAAACGTTGACTCTAGCTCCTGGAGGCTTGCTTCAAACCATATATTGATCTTTGAAGCTTTCACACCTGGAGTCTTGCTTCAAGCCATAGATTGATCTTTGAAGCTTGCACACCTTTCCGGCATCCATTGGATCGACAAAACCTTTTGGTTGTATCATGTATACATTCTCTTTTAGACTTGAATTTAGGAAAGTTGTTTTGACATCCATCTGCCATATCTCGTAATCAAAATATGCAGCTATAGCCATAATAATCTGCACAGACATTAGCATTGCTATTGGAGAGAAAGTTTCGTCATAATCAACTCCCTCGACGTGCGAAAACCCTTTCGTGACTAGCCTTGTTTTGTAGATAGTTGCCATCCGCGTCAGTTTTTCTCTTGAAGATCCATTTACATTGTATGGGTTTTACACCCTCTGGAGGATCAACCAAGTTCCAAACTTGATTCTCGTACATGGACTCCATTTCAGATTACATAGCTTTGAGCCATTCTTTTGAGCTGGGCGCCACCATTGCTTCCTTGTAGTGCGCAGGCTCATCCTCCTCTAGGATGAATATTTCATTATGAAATCATTCAGGAGGTTCGGTAACTCTTCCTAACCTACGCGGTTCAGTTACAGTCTTAACTTGAGTTTCTACAGCTGGTGTAGTAACTTCTGTTTTAGTTGTGTGGACAACTTCTGGAACACATTCCGCATTATCAGCCCTATTCACTTCTGGAGATTCACTAATCTCGTCAAGTTGCACCGTCCTTCCACTTGCCTTTTTAGAGAGAAACTCATCCTAGAGAAAGCGTCCACCTTTTGCAACAAACACTTCATCGCTAGACTTTTGGTAGAAGGAATATCCAAATGTTTCTTTGGGATAACCTAAAAAGTAGCATTTGTCTACTTTAGGATCAAGCTTGTTTGGCTGTAAATGTTTTACATAAGCTTCACAACCTCAAATCTTGAGATGCGACAAATTTGGTTTCTTGCCATTCCATAACTCATATGGTGTCGTCTCAACAGACTTAGACGGTGCTTTGTTTAGTGTATATATTGTTGTTTCAAGTGCTTATTGTTGGGGAACACGGTAATTTCAAAAAAAATCCTATGATCATGCAAGATCTATCTAGGTGATGCATAGCAAGAGAGGGAAGAGTGTTGTCTACGTACCCTCGTAGACCAAAAGTGAAGCGTTATGACAGCGTGATTGATGTAGTCGTACGTCTTCATGATCCGATCGATCCTAGCACCGAAGGTACGGCACCTCTGCGATCTGCACACGTTCAGCTCAATGACGTCCCACGAACTCTAGATCCAGCTGAGGTCGAGGGAGAGTTTCATCAGCACGACGGCATGGTGACGGTGATGATGAAGTTAGCGGTGCAGGGCTTCGCCTAAGCACTACGACGATATGACTGAGGTGGAAATCTGTGGAGGGGGCACCGCACATGGCTAAACAATCAACTTGTTTTTTCTAGGGTGCCCCCTGCCCCCGTATATAAAGGAGCAAGGAGAGGGGCCGGCGGCCTCATAGGGTGCACCCCAAGGGGGGAATGCTACTCCTACTAGGAGTAGATTCCCCCTTTCCTAGCCCAACTAGGAGGGGAAGGGAAGAGGAGGAGGGGAGAAGGAAAGAGGGGAGTGGCCCCCCCAAGCCCTAAACCAATTCAGTTTGGGCCTAGGGGGCACGCCCCACAGCTCCCTTGCTGCCCTCTATTTCAACTAAGGCCCATGAAGGCCCATTGACCTCCCGGGGGGTTCTGGTAACCTCCCGGTACTCCGGTAAATGCCCGAACTCATCCAAAACCATTCCGGTGTCCCAACATAGTCGTCCAATATGTCAATCTTTATGTCTCGACCATTTCGAGACTCCTCATCATGTCCGTGATCAGATCCGAGACTCCGAACAACCTTCGGTACATCATATCACATAAACTCATAATACCAATCGTCATCAAACGTTAAGCATGCAGACCCTACGGGTTCGAGAACTATGTAGACATGACCGAGACACATCTCCTGTCAATAACCAATAGGGGAACCTGGATGCTCATATTGGCTCCTACATATTCTATGAAGATCTTTATCGGTCAAACCGCATAACAACATACGTTGTTCCCTTTGTCATCGGTATGTTACTTGCCCGAGATTCGATCGTCGGTATCATCATACCTAGTTCAATCTTGTTACTGGCAAGTCTCTTTACTCATTCCGTAATGCATCATCCTGCAACTAACTCATTAGTCACATTGCTTGCAAGGCTTATAGTGATGTGCATTACCGAGAGGGCCTAGAGATACCTCTCCGATACACGGAGTGACAAATCCTAATCTATGCTAACCCAACAAACACCTTCGGATACACCTGTAGAGCATCTTTATAATCACCCATTTACGTTGTGATGTTTGATAGCACACAAGGTGTTCCTCCGGTATTCAAGAGTTGCATAACCTCATAGTCCGAGGAACATGTATAAGTCATGAAGAGAGCAGTAGCAATGAAACTGTAACGATCATAATGCTAAGCTAACAGATGGGTCATGTCCATCACATCATTCTCCTAATGATGTGATCCTGTTCATCAAATGACAACACATTTCTATGGTTAGGAAACATAACCATCTTTGATTAACGAGCTAGTCTAGTAGAGGCATACTAGGGACAATATGTTTTGTCCATTGATTCACACATGTACTAAGTTTCCGGTTAATACAATTCTAGCATGAATAATAAACATTTATCATGATATAAGGAAATAAATAATAACTTTATTATTGCCTCTAGGGCATATTTCCTTCAGTCTTCCACTTGCACTAGAGTCAATAATCTAGTTCACATCACCATGTGATTTAACACCAATAGTTCACATATGTATGTGATTAACACCCATATTTCACATCGCCATGTGACCAACACCCAAAGGGTTTACTAGAATCAATAATCTAGTTTACATTGCTATGTGATTAACACCCAAAGAGTACTAAGGTGTGATCATGTTTTGCTTGTGATAGAAGTTTAGTCAATGGGTCTGTCACATTCAGAGCCGTATGTATTTTGCAAATATTCTATGTCTACAACGCTCTGCATGGAGATACTCTAGCTAATTGTTACCACTTTCAATATGTATCCAGATTGAGACTTAGAGTCGTCTGGATCAGCATAAAATCTTGCATCAACGTAACTCTTTACGACGAACTCTTTATCACCTCCATAACCGAGAAATATTTCCTTAGTCCTCACTAAGGATAATTTTGACCGTTGTCCAGTGATCTAGTCTTAGATAACTATTGTACCCCCTTGCCAAACTCCTGGCAAGGTGAACAATAGGTCTGGTACACAACACACCATACTTTATAGAACCTGTGATTGTGGCATAGGGAATGACTTTCATTCTCTTCCTATCTTCTACCGTGGTCAGGCTTTGAGTCTTACTCAACTTTACACCTTGTAATACAGGCAAGAACTTCTTCTTTGACTGATCCATTTTGAACTCTTTCAAAAAACTTGTCAAGGTATGTATTGATTGAAAAATCTTATCAAGCGTCTTGATCTATCTCTATAGATCTTGATGCCTAATATATAAGCAACTTCACCGAGGTCTTTCTTTGAAAAACTCCTTTCAAACTCTCCTTTATGCTTTCCAGAAAATTCTACATCATTTCTGATCAACAAAATGCCATTCACATATACTTATCAGAAAGGCTGTAGTGCTCCCCGCAAGTTTGTATAAAACTATATGCTTTGATCAACTCATCAAAGCGTATATTCCAACTCCGAGATGCTTGCACCAGTCCATAGATGGATCGATGGAGCTTGCACACCTTGTTAGTACCTTTAGGATTGACAAAACCTTCTGGTTGTATCATATACAACTCTTCTATAAGAAATATCCATTTAAGGAATGCAGTTTTGACATCCATTTGCCAGATTTCATAAAATATGGCAACTGCTAACATGATTCGGACGGATTTAAGCATCGCTACAATTGAGAAAATATCATTGTAGTCAACACCTTGAATTTGTCGAAAAACTTTTTGCGATAATTCGAGCTTTGTAGATAGTAACACTACTATCAGTGTCCGTCTTCCTCTTGAAGATCCATTTATTTAATATGGCTTGCCAATCATCGGGCAAGTCCACCAAAGTCCACACTTTGTTCTCATACATGGACCCCATCTCATATTTCATGGCCTCAAGCCATTTTGCGGAATTTGGGATCATCATCGCTTCCTCATAGTTCGTAGGTTCATCATGGTCTAGTAACATGACTTCTAGAATAGGATTACCGTACCACTCTGGTGCCGACCATACTCTGGAAGACCTATGAGGTTCTGTAATAACTTGATCTGAAGTTTCATGATCATCATCATTAACTTTCTCACTAATTGGTGTAGGAATCACTGGAACTGATTTCTATGATGAACTACTTTCCAATAAGGGAGAAGGTACAATTACCTCATCACGTTCTACTTTCCTCCCACTCATTTCTTTTGAGAGAAACTCCTCTAGAAAGGATCCATTCTTAGCAACAAAGATTTTGCCTTCGGATCTGTGATAGAAGGTGTACCCAACAGTTTCCTTTGGGTATCCTATGAAGACACACTTCGTCGATTTGGGTTCGAGCTTATCAGGTTGAAGCTTTTTCACATAAGCATCGCAGCCCCAAACTTTAAGAAACGACAACTTTGGTTTCTTGCCAAACCACAGTTCATAAGGCGTCGTCTCAACGGATTTTGATGGTGCCCTGTTTAATGTGTATGTAGCTGTCTCTAATGCATAACCCCAAAAGGATACTGGTAAATTGGTAAGAGACATCATAGATCGCACCATATCCAATAAAGTGCGGTTACGATGTTCGGACACACCATTACGCTATGGTGTTCCAGGTAGCGTGAACAGTGAAACTATTCCACATTGTTCTAAATGAAGGCCAAACTCGTAACTCAAATATTCTCCTCCACGATCAGATTGTAGAAACTTTATTTTCTTGTTATGATGATTCTCCACTTCACTCTGAAATTCTTTGAACTTTTCAAATGTTTCAGACTTGTGTTTCATGAAGTAGATATACCCACATCTGCTCGAATCATTTGTGAAGGTCAGAAAATATTGATACCCGCCACGAGCATCAACACTCATTGTACCGCATACATCGGTATGTATTATTTCCAATAAGTCACTAGCTCGTTCCATTGTTCCGGTGAACAGAGTTTTAGTCATCTTGCCCATAAGGCACGGTTCGCAAGCATCAAATGATTCGTAACCAAGTGATTCCAAAAGTCCATCAGCATGGAGTTTCTTCATGCGCTTTACACCGATATGACCCAAACGGCAGTGCCACAAAATAAGTTGCACTATCATTATCAACTTTGCATCTTTTGGCATCAATACTATGAATATGTGTATTACCATGATCGAGATTCAATAAACCATCAACATTGGGTGTATGACCATAGAAGGTTTTATTCATGTAAACCGAATAACAATTATTCTCTGTCTTAAATGAATAACCATATTGCAATTAACATCATCTAATCAAATTCATGCTCAACGCAAACACCAAATAACATTTATTTAGGTTCAACACTAATCGCGAATGTATAGGGAGTGCTCGATGATGATCATATCAATCTTGGAACCACTTCCAACATACATCATCACTACACGCTCAACTAGTCTCTATTTATTCTGCAACTCCTGTTTCGAGTTACTAATCTTAGTAACCGAACAAGTATCAAATACCCAGGGATTACTACGAGCACTAGTAAGGTACACATCAATAATATATATGAAATATACCTTTGTTCACTTTGCCATCCTTCTTATCCGCCAAATATTTGGGGCAGTTCCACTTTCACTAACCATTTCTTTTGCAGTAGAAGCACTCAATTTCATGCTTAGGTCCAGCTTTGGGCTTCTTCACGGGAGTGACAACTTGCTTGCCATTCTTCTTGAAGTTCCCTTTCTTTCCCTTTGCCCTTTTCTTGAAACTAGTGGTCTTGTTTAATCATCAACACTTGATGCTCCTTTTTGGTTTCTACCTTTGTCGATTTCAGCATCACGAAGAGCCCGAGAATCGTTTTCGTCATCCCTTGCATACTATAGTTCATCACAAAATTCCAGTAACTTGTTGATGGTGACTAGAAAACTCTGTCAATCACTATCTTATCTAGAAGATTAACTCCCACTTGATTCGAGTGATTGTAGGACCCAGACATTCTGAACACATGCATGAGTACTTGTCAAACGTCTCATACCTCTTGACACAGGCATGAGTCTGAAATACTAATTTCAACTCTTGGAACATCTCATATGCTCTATGACGTTTCAAAAATGTTTTTGGAGTCCCGGTTCTAAGCCGTAAAGCATGGTGCACTAAACTATCAAGAAGTCATCATATTGAGCTAGCCAAACATTCATCACGTCTGCATCTGCTCCTGCAATAGGTCTGTCACCTAGCGGTGCATCAAGGACATAATTCTTCTATGCAGCAATGAGGATACACCTCAGATCACAGACCCAATCCGCATCATTGCTACTATCATCTTTCAACTTAGTTTTCTCTAGGAACATATAAAAACATAGGGAAGCTATAATGCGAGCTATTGTTCTACAACGTAATTTGCAAAATACTATCAGGACTAAGTTCATGATAAATTAAAGTTCAATTAATCATATTACTTAAGAACTCCCACTTGCATAGACATCCCTCTACTCATCTAAATGATCACGTGATCCAAATCAACTAAACCATGTCTGATCATCACGTGAGATGGAGTAGTTTTCAACGATGAACATCACTATGTTGATCATATCTACTATATGAATCACGCTCAACCTTTCGGTCTCTAGTGTTCCGAGGCCATATCTGCATATGCTTGTCTCGTCATGTTTAACCCGAGTATTCTGCGTGTGCAAAATTGGCTTGCACTCGTTGTATGTGAACGTAGAGCTTATCACACCCGATCATCATGTGGTGTCTCGGCACAAAGAACTGTCGCAACGGTGCATACTCAGGGAGAAAACTTGTACCTTGAAATTTTAGTAAGGGGTCATCTTATAATGCTACCGCCGAACTAAGAAAAATAAGAATATAAAAGATAAACATCACATGCAATCAAAATATGTGACATGATATGGCAATCATCATCTTGTGCCTTTGATCTCCATCTCCAAAGTACCATCATGAACTCCATCGTCACCGGCATGACACCATGATCTCCATAATCTTGATCTTTATCAATGTGTCATCACATGGTCGTCTCGCCAACTATTGCTTTTGCAACTATTGCTATTTCATAGCGATAAAGTAAAGCAATTATATGGTGCTTGCATCTTATGCAATAAAGAGACAACCATAGGCTCCTGCCAGTTGCCGATAATTTTAACAAAACATGACCATCTCATACAACACCTCATGTCTTGACCATATCACATCACAACATGCCCTACAAAAACAAGTTAGACATCCTCTACTTTGTTGTTGCAAGTTTTACGTGGCTGCTACGGGCTTAGCAAGAACCGTTCTTACCTTCAAAACCACAAGATTTTTTGTCAAGTGTGTTGTTTTAACCTTCAACAAGGAGCGGGCGTAGCCACACTCGATTCAACAAAAGTTGGAGAAACAGACACTCACTAGCCACCTACGTGCGAAGCACGTCGATAGAACCAGTCTCGTGTAAGTGTACGCGTAATGTCGATCTGAGCCGCTTCATCCAACAATATCGCTGAATCAAAGTATGACATGCTGGTAAGCAGTATGACTATTATCGCCCACAACCTTTGCGTTCTACTCGTGCATATAACATCTACGCATAAACCTGGCTCGTATGCCACTGTTGGGGAACGCGGTAATTTCAAAAAAAAATCCTACGATCACACAAGATCTATCAAGGTGATGCATAGAAACAAGAAGGGAGAGTGTTGTCTACGTACCCTTGTAGACTGAAAGCGGAAGCGTTATGACAACGCGGTTGATGTAGTCATACGTCTTCACAATCCGACCGATCCTAGCACCAAAGGTACGACACCTCCGCGATCTGCACACGTTCAGCTCGGTGACGTCCCACGAACTCTAGATCCAGCTGAGGTTGAGGGAGAGTTTCATCAGCATGACGGCGTGGTGACGGTGATGATGAAGTTACCGGCGCAGGGCTTCGCCTAAGCACTACGACGATATGACCGAGGTGGAAATCTGTGGAGGGGGGCACCGCACATGGCTAAACAATCAACTTGTGTTCTAGGGTGCCCCCCTGCCCCCGTATATAAAGGAGCAAGGGGAGGGGTTGGCGGCCTCATAGGGTGCACCCCAAGGGGGGAATCCTACTCCTACTAGGAGTGGGTTCCCCCTTTCCTAGTCCAACTAGGAGGGGAAGGGAAGAGGAGGATGTAGTCGATGTTCACATGACACCACTAAGGGAATAACAACATACATATCATCAAAATATCGAACACATATCAAATTCACATGGTAACTTGCAACATGACTTCTCCCATGACCTCAAGAACAAAAGTAACTACTCACAAATGATATTCATGCTCAAGATGAGAGGGGTATTAAATAGCATAATGGATCTGAACATATGATCTTCCACCAAATAAACCATATAGTAATCAACTACAAGATATGATCAACACTCCTAGTCACCCACAGGTACCAATCTGAGGTTCTGATAGAAAGATTGAACACAAGAGATGAATTAGGGTTGGAGATAAGATGGTGTTGTTGAAGATGTTGATGAAGATTGGCCTCCCAAATATGAGAGATTTGTTGGTGATGATGATGGCTCTGATTTCCCCCTCCGGGAGGGAAGTTCCCCTGACGGAATCGCTCCACCAGAGGGCAAAAGTGCTCCTGCCCAAGTTCTGCCTCGAGACGGCGGTACTCCATCCTGAAAGTCCTCTCCTTATTTTTTCTATGTAAAAAGACCTTTACCAGAAGATGGGCACCGGACCTGGGATGGGCTGACCACAACCCACCAGGGCGCACCTGGGGGGGGGGGGGCTAGCGCCTCATGGTGTCTTATGATCACCAGGTGGCCCCACTCCGGTAGTTATTTGCTCCAGTATTTTTTATATATTCCAACATAATTCTCCGTAAAATTTTAGCTCATTTGGAGATGTGTAAAATAGGTATCTCTAACGTGGCTTTTTCAAGTCCAGAATTCCAACTGCCGGTATTCTCCCTCTTTGTGTAAACCCTGCATATTATGAGAGAAAAAGCATTAGAATTACTCCATAAAGCATTATTATGCATAAAAACATTATAAATAACAATAGGAAAACATGATGCAAATGGACATATCAACTCCTCCAAGATTAGACCTCGCTTGTCCTCAAGCGAAAGCCGATCTCGAAAATCATGTCCACATGTTTAGAGAGAGAGGTGTCGATAAAAACAAAATATGAACATATTAGCATCTTGCTTATTATTATGACAATAACAAAATTTATCATAAAACTTCATCATATAAGTTTTATCATATAACTTCTCATGAACAAGTAACAATTCATCACAACATTGAAGTAAAAAGCATAAACTCTATTGGAAACCAGTAAACTATGTTCTAAGTCAACTTTGCAACTACAATTCATCATATTTTCAGGAAGGGTCTCGTATCGAAGCCTTTTGTTAAGTCCACATGCTCAACCATCATTTAATCTTCTATGATTGCTAACACTCACAGCATACCTATGAGCAAAAAGTTTCAACCGGACACATAGAAAGATAGGGGCCGATAGTTTTGCCTCCCAACGTATTCACCTCCAGGGTGATGTCAACAATAATAACTGATGCTCACTCATATCCAACTGGATATATGCGCCTAGATCTTTCCTCACTACATGATGTTTGCAAAAGGAGAAAATAAAAAGGAATAGGGAAGAATACTTTGACTCTTGCATAAAAGTAAATACATAAAAGTAAAGATAGGCCCTTCGCAAAGGGAAGCAGAGGTTGTCATGCGCTTTTTGGTTTGTATGCACAATCTCTTAGTGCAAAAGAACACCACGTTATATTGCCCCTTATGATAGCAACCTTTAGTATGCAGTCTGTTGCTTTTATTACTTTGTCATCACAAGTTCGTACAATGCTTAATTTCTCTAACACTAAATGATCAAACACATTTAGAAGAAATTTTTATTGCCTTATTTCGCCGATGACAACTTACTTGAAGGATCTTGCTCAATCCATAAGTAGGTATGGTCGACTCTCAAAACATGTGTTTGGGTTTAAGGTTTTTGGATGCACAAGTAGTATCTCTACTTAGTGCGGAATTTTGGCTAGCAAAGGTATTTAGCAAGAACCACATGTTGAAGGATCTATGACAATATAACTTCTATGTGAATATGAACAAACAAAAATCATTACGTTATCTTCCTTTTCCAACGTCAACAATTTTGATAGATAATATTTAATGGGGGCTCACAATCATAAAAGATGTTCAAGATAGTATATTTGCATGTGAATCTTATCTTCCCTTATTAATTCTTTCATGAGTTGCATCATTGACCAATGCTATGTTTATCAATCTCCAATAAATTTTACCACTTATACTTTTCCTTATGTGAAGTCATTACTTACCATAAGATTAGAATATGATCTTTTTCATTTATTTCCTTTTATTTGATTGAAGCATAAAAGTAAAGAAGCAAAAAATCAAACTCAACTTTATTATATAACTCTCACTCGATTACATAGATAGATCACGAAACTAGCACTCGAAAATATATCATACTAAACTTTTATTAAACTAGATCATGAAATAACTAAGGATAGAACTAAAAATAGGTAAAGATAATAGAAGTGATGGTCATACAGTGTTGGGGCACCTCCCCCAAGCTTGGCACAAGCCAAGGGGAGTGCTCATACCCGTGTACTCAAGTCTCCTTTGGTGGGGAAGATGATGAAGGTGGTGGTAATGAGGTAGTAACTTTGTTCTCTGGCTTCCAGGGTAGGGGCTCACCATCAAAAGAGGATGCACGAGTCTCCCGAGTCCTACAACTGGTAGCTAAACTCATACCTTTAAATCTTGCTTCATACTCGAAAACTTGGTTTTGAAGATCATAGATTTGGCTTTGATGAAAATTAATTTGCTCATTGAAGGTGAAGACAATGTCCTTCATGGATCAGCCGTCCACCATGTGATCACGAGTGAATTCCGTGATCATGGAGTGATTGGCGCTGAGTCCATTCTCCTTCATTCCTTGGCACTTAAAGATGTCTTGTTCCACCGCCTCGATCCTGGCCTCTATGATCCCATCCTCTTGGGCCACTAAACATCCCGGATGTGGAGCACCCCCTCACGCATCTCAATGGATTGAGGGTGCTTCATCACCTCCGACAAATACGGTTGATGACGTTCTCGAAGAACTTGTCCTTGGAGGATCTTGGTGGAGCCATGGCGATCTAGATTTGTCAGGAAAACAACACGAAACAAGAACAGAGGATTTTTCTATGATGCGGTGGTCAAATCGTTCAAGGGTATATATAAAGATTTTTTTATCTTGGGAAACAAGCATATGGAAGGAAAACAGAGTTGGGAAGGTGCCCGAGGGCAGGCGCTCCTCGGTTGCCTTCCTGGTTGTTTCTTATTTTCCTAGTTTTTCTAATATTCCAAAACTGACAGAAAGTACTTTTGCGGATTTTTCGGAGTCTGTCATGGAATTGTCATGGCAGATGTCCTTAGTGTGAGGACTTAATCGTGAGGCCAACGCATCTATGTGGTAGCTTGAGAGGGGTTGAGTCGGACGAGAGACGTGAGGTTTTTTACCCAGGTTCGTCCCCTCACGGTGGAGGTAAAAGCCTACATCCTGCTTGATTGATATTGATGATCATGATCATGATTACAAGGGTGCTCTATCTCGAGAGCTATAGACTTGTTTGTCTAAACCTAACTTGTCAAAACCTCTCCCACTTTGGGGTACCATGCCCCTCCTTATATAAGTTGAAGGGGCGGGTTACAAGACTAGTCCTAGTAGGACTAGGATTACCCTATTACAAGTAGAGCCCTAGTCTTGCTTCCTTTGTAAGGGAAATTTCCCTTATGCCTTTCCTCTTAAGCTGGCTGATAAACCAAAAGTGTAGGGGATCAATTGTAGCCTCTTTCGATAAGTAAGAGTGTTGAACCCAATGAGGAGCTAAAGGTAAAACAAATATTCCCTCAAGTTCTATCGACCACCGATACAACTCTACGCACGCTTAGCATTCGCTTTACCTAGAACAAGTATGAAACTAGAAGTACTTTGTAGGTGTTGTTGGATATGTTTGCAAGATAATAAAGAGCATGTAAATAAAAAGTAGGGGCTGTTTAGATAAAGAAGCAATAAAGTAAATATAGCGAGTGTGGAAAAGTGGTGGTAGGAGTTGTGAAATTTTCCCTAAGCAATTGACTACTTTACTAGACCGATAGCAAGTTTTATGTGGGAGAGGCATAAGCTAACATACTTTCTCTTCTTGGATCATATGCACTTATGATTGGAACTCTAGCAAGCATCCGCAACTACTAAAGATCATTAAGGTAAAACCCAACCATAGCATTAACATATCAAGTCCCCTTTATCCCATACGCCACAACCCCCTTACTCGGGTTTATGCTTCTGTCACTCAAGCAACCCATTATAAGCGAATCATGAACGTATTGCAACACCCTACAGCGGGAATCCCTCACGTTTGTGTGGCACGGAGGGCACAATAGGAGGGCTATATAATCACAAGAAAATTAAACCAATCATAGCAATTCATCAATCACCGGTAGGACAATGAAAATCTACTCAAACATCATAGCATGGCAACACATCATTGGATAATAATATGAAGCATAGAGCACCATGTTCAAGTAGAGGGTACAACGGGTTGCGGGAGAGTGGGCCGCTGAATATAGATGGGGGGAGGTGATGGAAATGTTGGTGAAGATGATGGCAGTGTTGGTGTAGATCGCGGTGATGATGATGGCCCCCAGCGGCGTTCCGGCGCCACCAGAAGCAAGGGGGGGAGAGCCCCCCTTCTTCTTCTTCTTCCTTGACCTTCTCCATAGGGAGAAGGGTTTCCCCTTTGGTCCTTGGCTCCCATGGCATGGGAGAGGCAAGAGCCCCTCCGAGATTGGATCTGTCTCTCTGTCTCTCTCTGTTTCTGCCTCTCAGATTCTGCCCTTTCACCGTTTCGTTTATATCCGGAGATCCGTAACTCCGATTGGATTGAAACCGTCGCCTAGATTTTTTCCTAAAATTAGCTTTTTTGCGGCCAAAGAAGAGCATTAGCTGCCTTACGGGGTGCCCACGAGGGTCAGGGGTGCGCCCCCTTGCCTCATGGCCCCCTCGGGCACCGTCTCGTGTTGATTTTTCTTCCAAAAAATCATAAATATTCCAAAAATAATCTCCATCCATTTTTATCCCATTTAGACCCCGTTTGATATTGGGTTTCTGCGAAACATAAAACATGCAACAAATAGGAACTGGCATTGGGCACTGGATCAATATGTTAGTCCCAAAAATAGTATAAAAAGTTGCCAAAAGTATATGAAAGTTGAATAATATTGGCATGGAACAATCAAAAATTATAGATACGACGGAGACGTATCAGCATCCCCAAGCTTAATTCCTGCTCGTCTTCGAGTAGGTAAATGATAAAAAAGATAATTTTTGATGTGGAATGCTACCTAGCATAATCTTGATCATATATCTAATCATGGCATGAATTTTAAGACACGAGTGATTCAAAGCAATAGTCTATCATTGGACATAAAAACAATAATACTTAGGGCATCCCAACAAACTATCATGCCTTTCAAAATATCAATGCTTACAGAACGTTATCCCTACAAAATCATAGTCTTGTATGCTCCCTTTTCTTAACACAAGGTACCCCTCATGCCTATCCCGGTGTCAGCCAAGCAATTGGTTCATACTTTTTAACGCGCTTCAGCTTTTTCAACCTTCACGCAATACATGAGCGCTAGCCATGGATATAGCACTATAGGTGGAATAGAGTATGATGGTGGAGGTTGTGTGGAGAAGACAAAAAGTATGAAAGTCTCACATCGACGCGGCTAATCAACGGGCTATGGAGATGCCCATCAATTGATGTCAATGCGAGGAGTAGGGATTGCCATGCAACAGATGCATTAGAGCTATAAGTGTATGAAAGCTCAAACTGAAAACTAAGTGGGTGTGAATCCAACTTGCTTGCTCATGAAGACTGATAACCCACAAGTATAGGGGATCGCAACAGTTTTTGATAAGTAAGATTGTCAAACCCAACGAGGAGCTAAAGGTAGAATAAATATTCCCTCAAGTTCTATCGACCACCGATACAACTCTACGCACGCTTGACGTTCGCTTTACCTAGAACAAGTATGAAACTAAAAGTACTTTGTAGGTGTTGTTGGATAGGATTGCAAGAAAGTAAAGAACACGTAAATATAAACTAGGGGCTGTTTAGATAAAGACACAACTAAATTAGTAAAAGTAAAGAGCTTGTTGTCACGAGAAAGCTATTTGTCCCTAGGCAATCGATAACTAGACCGGTAATCATTATTGCAATTTTGTTTGAGGGAGAGGCATAAGCTAACATACTTTCTCTACTTGGATCATATGCACTTATGATTGGAACTCTAGCAAGCATCCGCAACTGCTAAAGATTCATTAAGGTAAAACCCAACCATAGCATTAAAGTATCAAGTACCCTTTATCTCATACGCAACAATCCCTCTTACTCGGGTTTGTGTTTCAGTCACTCACCAACCCACTATAAGCGAATCATGAATGTATTGCAACACCCTACAGCGGGAATCCCTCACGCTTGCACGACATGGAGGGCACCATAGGAAAGCACCAATAATAAAACATACAAATCAAACCAATCACGATCATCAAATAGCCATTAGGACAAAATAGATCTACTCAAACATCATAGGATGGCAACACATCATTGGATAATAGTATGAAGCATAAAGCACCATGTTCAAGTAGAGGGTACAGAAGGATGCGGGAGAGTGGACCGCTGGATATAGAAGGGGGAAGGTGATGGATATGTTGGTGAAGATGACGGTGGTGTTGGTGAAGATCGCGGTGATGATGATGGCCCCCGGTGGCGTTCCGGCGCCACCGGAAGCAAGGGGGAGAGAGCCCCCCTTATTCTTCTTCTTCCTTGGCCTTCTCCCAAAATGGGAGAAGGGTTTCACCTCTGGTCCTTGGCTCCCATGGCTTGGGAGGGGCGAGAGCTCCACCGAGATTGGATCTATCTCTCTGTGTCTGTGTTGGCTGCGTTGGCAGATTCTACCCCTTCACTGTTTCCTTTATATCTGGAGATCCGTAACTCCGATTGGGGTGAATCTTTCGCCCAGATCTTTCTCATAAAATTAGCTTTCTTGCGCCAGAAGAAGAGCGTCAACCGCCTTACGGGTGGACCACTAGGGCCAGGGGCGCTCCTGGGGGGGTAGGGGGCGCCCCCCTACCTCGTGCCCACCTCGGATACTGTTTCCCGTTGATTTTACTTCCCAAAATTCATAAATATTCCAAAAAAATCCCCGTCCATTTTTTTCCGTTTGGACTCCATTTGATATTGGGTTTCTGCGAAACAAAAATCATGCAACAGACAGGAACTGGCACTGGGCACTGGATCAATATGTTAGTCCCAAAAATAATATAAAAAGTTGCCAAAAAGTATATGAAAGTGAATAATATTGGCATGGAACAATCAAAAATTATAGATACGACGGAGACGTATCAGCATCCCCAAGCTTAATTCCTGCTCGTCCTCGAGTAGGTAAATGATAAAAAAATGATGTGGAATGCTACCTAGCATAATCTTGATCATATGTAAAATCATGGCATGAATATTAAGACACGAGTGATTCAAAGCAATATTCTATCATTTGACATAAAAACAATAATACTTTGAGCATACCAATAAAGCAATCATGTCTTTTCAAAACAACAAGGCCAAAGAGAGTTATCCCTACAAAATCATATAGTCTGGCTGCTGCTCTATCTTCATCACACAAAGTATTTAATCATGCACAACCCCGATGACAAGCCAAGCAATTGTTTCATACTTTAGTAATCTCAAACTTTTTCAACTTTCATGCAATACATGAGCGTGAGCCATGGACATAGCACTATAGGTGGAATAGAATATGATAATGGGGGTTATGTGGAGAAGACAAAAAGGAGAAAGTCTCACATCAACTAGGCGTATCAACGGGCTATGGAGATGCCCATCAATAGATATCAATGTGAGTGAGTAGGGACTGCCATGCAACGGATGCACTAGAGCTATAAGTGTATGAAAGCTCAAACTGAAACTAAGTGGGTGTGCATCCAACTTACTTGCTCATGAAGACCTCAGGCATTTGAGGAAGCCCATCATCGGAATATACAAGCCAAGTTCTATAATGAAAATTCCCACTAGTATATGAAAGTGAAAGCATAGGAGGCTCTCTCTATGAAGAACATGGTGCTACTCTGAAGCACAAGTGTGGTAAAAGGATAGTAACATTGCCCCTTCTCTCTTTTTCTCTCATTTTTTTATATTTTTTATATTTTTTTATTTTTTTGGTGGGCTTCTTTGGCCTCTTTTTTTATTTGGGCTTCTTTGGCCTCTTTTATTTTTCATAAAGTCCGGAGTCTCATCCCGACTTGTGGGGGAATCATAGTCTCCATCATCCTTTCCTTACTGGGGCAATGCTCTAATAATGATGATCATCACACTTTTATTTACTTACAACTCAATATCTAGAACAAAGATATGACTCTATATGAATGCTTCCGGCGGTGTACCGGGATGTGCAATGACATCAAAAAACGGACAAGCCATGAAAACATCATGCTAGCTATCTTACAATCATGCAAAGCAATATGACAATGAATGCTCAAGTCATGTATATGATGGTGATGGAAGTTGCATGGCAATATATCTCAGAATGGCTTTGGAAATGCCATGATAGGAAGGTATGGTGGCTGTTTTGAGGAACATATAAGGAGGTTTATGTGTGATAGTGCGTATCATATCACGGGGTTTGGATGCACCGGCGAAGTTTGCACCGACTCTCAAGGTGAGAAAGGGCAATGCACAGTACCGAAGAGGCTAGCAATGATGGAAGGGTGAGAGTGCATATAATCCATGGACTCAACATTAGTCATAAAGAACTCATATACTTATTGCAAAAATCTACAAGCCATTGAAAACAAAGTACTACGCGCATGCTCCTAGGGGAATAGATTGGTAGGAAAAGACCATCGCTCGTCCCCGAGCGCCACTCATAAGGAAGACAATCAATAAATAAAATTGTGCTCCAACTTCATCACAAAGTGGTTCACCATATGTGCATGCTACGGGAATCACAAACCTCAACACAAGTATTTCTATTAATCCACAACCACCCACTAGCTTGACTCTAATATCACCATCTTTATATCGCAAAACTATTGCAAGGAATCAAACATATCATATTCAGCGATCTACAAGTTTATGTAGGATTTTATGACTAACCATGTGAATGACCAATTCCTGTCATCTCTCTAAATTGATATAAGTGAAGCAAGAGAGTTTAATTCTTTCTACAAAATATATGTCCATGCTCTAACAAATATAAGTGAAGAAAAAGAGCATTCTACAAATGGCGGTTTTCTATGTAAAGAGAAACAGGCAATCCAGACTTCAAATGATATAAGTGAAGCACATGAAGCATTTTATAAAGCCATACTCAAAGATTTAACTGAAGTGCAATGAGAATTCTATAAATAAATCAAGGACTATCCCATACCATCATGGTGTATAAAAGAAAAATAAAAACCTAATTGCAAAAGACGCTCCAAGACTTGCACATAATGCATGAACGAAACGAATCCGAAAACATAACGATACTTGTTGAAGAAAGAGGGGATGCCTCCCCAGCATCCCCAAGCTTAGACACTCGAGTCTCCTTAAATATTTACTTGGGGTGCCTCGGGCATCCCCAAGCTTGAGCTCTTGCCTCTCTTCCTTCTTCTCACATCGAAACATCCTCGATTAGACACTACATCCACACAAAACTTCAACAGAAAACTCGGTAAGATCCGTTAGTATAATAAAGCAAATCACCACTCTAAGTATTGTTGAAAACCAATTCATATTTTGTTTTTGCATTGTGTCTACTGTAATATAACTTTTTCATGGCTTAATCCACTGATATAAATTGATAGATTCATCAAAACAAGCAAACTATGCATCAAAAACAGAATCTGTCAAAAACAGAACAGTCTGTAGTAATCTGAACATCCACCATACTTTGGTTACCCTACAAATTCTACCAAAATTATGAAAAATAAACAAGTTGTATATAAAGACAGTGCAAAAGGAATCAGAACCAATTGACGTTCCAGTTAAAAATGTAATATCGCGCACTACAGCCAAATTTCTGTCCTGCACCGTATAATCCAACAAGCATTGTAAACATCCTAAAGGCAAACCTTGGCACATTATTTTTATAATACAATGGAATTGTACAACGGGATAATTATTTTTGATGAAAAGTTTCTGTAATCAAGATTCACAAAGTTTCCGTGAGCATGAACAAAGTTCAAAGAGCTCTCCCACTTCAACAATGCTTGTCTTTCTTACTTTCACTTTCCTTTTTGAAAAGTTTTTAGGTTCCCCTCTTTATTTTTTTGTTTTTAAACTATATAAAGGCACTCAACAGAAATAAATGACTCTCTAAAACTTCCGGGTTGTCTCCCTGGCAGCGCTTTCTTTAAAGTCATTAAGCTAGGCATATAGTGCTCAAGTAGTGAATCCACCCGGATCCCAAGGTATATCAAAGCCAATTTTAATTAACAATGATTTGTAATTTAGCAGTGAGCACAAAGTAACATAAATCATGTACTGACAAAGTCTAAGTCTCTTCCTCTGCATTGGCATGTCATAAAAGAACAATTCATGCACACATAGTAAAGGCCAATGCATAGTATAAACAGTTTCTTGCAATTTTATCATGTGGGAAACATAGAGAGGTGGAGATATAGTTCCTCTCTCATAATAATTGCAAGTAGGAGCAGCAAGCACATGCGTATTATATTCATCAAAATCATCATGTGTAGTAGTAAAAGGCAACCCATCAATATAATCCTTAATAAGTGAAAGCTTCTCCGATATAGTGTAGTCGGGAGAATTCAAAAAGATAATAAGACTATCATGCGTGGGTGCAATAGCAACAATATCATGTTTAACATAAGGAACTATAGCAAGTTCATCTCCATAAGCATAATTCATATTGGCATCTTGGCCACAAGCATAGCAAGCATCATCAAAAAGGGATATTTCAAAAGAATCATAGGGATCATAACAATCATCATAGCAATCATCCTTCGGTAAACACGAAGGGGAATTAAACAATGTATGAGTTGAAGAGTTACTCTCATTAGAAGGTGGGCACGGGTGATCAATCCGCTCTTCCTCCTCTTGTTCTTCGCTCTCCTCCTCATCTTTTTCATCCAATGAGCTCATAGTTTCATCAATTTCTTCTTCCATAGATTCCTGCAAAATATTAGTCTCCTCTTGGACAGCGGAGACTTTCTTAATAAGTGCATTAATTTCATAATTGTATTTATAATTCTCATAGCAATATTTGAGGATAGCTAAATTTTTAGATCTATAAACAGCATCATCATACCTCAAACTCTTTACACATAGCTTCAATTTCATAAGCACCCATAAAAGCAACAAATTCTTCTATTTGTTCCACATCATAGTAATCATATATACCATTAGCATAAGAATCTAAGGTTTTATTATCATTAAATTTGCATGAAAAGGGAAGATGCGGAGAATTCATCCTAGAGCAACAAGTATAATCATATTCCACGCATAGTTGCCAAGCATACCATTTCAATATATGAATTTGATCCCATAATAGTTTCCCTTTTTGTGTTAAGTGATAATCCCTAAAGTATTCACGTTGATCCAACGTTACTCCCATTACATAGTTGAATGGGGTTCTCTCAGGATTATTAAAGTAGTACATAATATCTTTCACATAACCAGCATCGAGGGTTTTAGGAGGTTCCCCATCTCCATGAGTAGCAAGTACAGCTAATGTTTTTGGTATTTTGCGTTCCATATCCATAACTAAAGATAGAGAACAACTAAGGACAGCAAATAAAAATTACTTAATGATAAAGCAAACAAGCACACACGAGAATATTCACCCCACGCTATGACTCCCCGGCAACGGCGCCAGAAAAAGGTCTTGATAACCCACAAGTATAGGGGATCGCAATAGTTTTCGATAAGTAAGAGTGTCAAATCCAACGAGGAGCTAAAGGTAGAATAAATATTCCCTCAAGTTCTATCGACCACCGATACAACTCTACGCACGCTTGACGTTCGCTTTACCTAGAACAAGTATGAAACTAAAAGTACTTTGTAGGTGTTGTTGGATAGGCTTGCAAGAAAGTAAAGAACACGTAAATATAAACTAGGGGTTGTTTAGATAAAGACACAACTAAATTAGTAAAAGTAAAGAGCTTGTTGTCTCGAGAAAGTTATTTGTCCCTAGGCAATCGATAACTAGACCGGTAATCATTATTGCAATTTTATTTGAGGGAGAGGCATAAGCTAACATACTTTCTCTACTTGGATCATATGCACTTATGATTGGAACTCTAGCAAGCATCCGCAACTACTAAAGATTCATTAAGGTAAAACCCAACCATAGCATTAAAGTATCAAGTCCCCTTTATCCCATACGCAACAATCCCTCTTACTCGGGTTTGTGTTTCAGTCACTCACCAACCCACTATAAGCGAATCATGAACATATTGCAACACCCTACAGCGGGAATCCCTCACGCTTGCGCGACATGGAGGGCACCATAGGACAGCACCAATAATAAAACATACAACTCAAACCAATCACGATCATCAAATAGCCATTAGGACAAAATAGATCTACTCAAACATCATAGGATGGCAAAACATCATTGGATAATAATATGAAGCATAAAGCACCATGTTCAAGTAGAGGGTACAGCAGGATGCGGGAGAGTGGACCACTGGATATAGAAGGGGGAAGGTGATGGAGATGTTGGTGAAGATGACTGTGGTGTTGGTGAAGATCGCGGTGATGATGATGGCCCCCGGCGGCGTTCCGGCGCCACCAGAAGCAAGGGGGAGAGAGCCCCCCTTCTTA
Source organism: Triticum aestivum (assembly GCF_018294505.1). Classification (NCBI taxonomy): domain Eukaryota; kingdom Viridiplantae; phylum Streptophyta; class Magnoliopsida; order Poales; family Poaceae; genus Triticum; species Triticum aestivum. The sequence goes on from NC_057798.1 coordinate 213,992,524, forward strand.
TTCTTCTTCCTTGGCCTTCTCCCTAGATGGGAGAAGGTTTCCCCTCTGGTCCTTGGCTCCCATGGCTTGGGAGGGGTGAGAGCCCCTCCGAGATTGGATCTATCTCTCTGTTTCTGCGTTGGCTGCGTTGGCAGATTCTACCCCTTCACCGTTTCATTTATATCTGGAGATCCGTAACTCCGATTGGGGTGAATCTTTCGCCCAGATCTTTCTCATAAAATTAGCTTTCTTGCGCCAGAAGAAGAGAGTCAACCGCCTGCAGGTGTACCACGAGGGCCAGGGGCGCGCCTGGGGGTGTAGGGCGCGCCCCCTACCTCGTGCCCACCTCGGACACCGTTTCACGTTGATTTTACTTCCCAAAAATCATAAATATTCCAAAAAAATCTCCGTCTATTTTTTTTCGTTTGGACTGCGTTTGATATTGGGTTTCTGTGAAACAAAAAATATGCAACAGACAGGAACTGGCACTGGGCACTGGATCAATATGTTAGTCCCAAAAATAATATAAAAAGTTGCCAAAAAGTATATGAAAGTGAATAATATTGGAATGGAACAATCAAAAATTATAGATACGACGGAGACGTATCAAAGACCTCGGGCATTTGAGGAAGCCCGTCATCGGAATATACAAGCCAAGTTCTAGAATGAAATTCCCACTAGTATATGAAAGTGATAACTCAAAAAACTCTCTATATGGAGAACATTGTGCTACTCTGAAGCACAAGTGTGGTAAAAGGATAGTTACATTGCCCCTTCTCTCTTTTTCTCTCATTTTTTTATTTTTTCTTATTTTCTTCTTTTTTATTTTTTTTTTATTTTTTGGGTGGGATTCTTTGGCCTCTCTTTTTTATTTAGGCTTCTTTGGCCTCTTTTATTTTTTATAAAATCCGGAGACTCATCCCGACTTGTGGGGGAATCATAGTCTCCATCATCCTTTCCTCACTGGGGCAATGCTCTAATAATGATGATCATCACACTTTTATTTACTTATAACTCGATATCTAGAACAAAGATATGACTCTATATGAATGCCTCCGGTGGTGTACCGGGATGTGCAATGATCTAGCGTAGCAATGACATCAAAAAATGGACAAGCCATGAAAACATCATGCTAGCTATCTTACGATCATGCAAAGCAATATGACAATGAATTCTCAAGTCATGTATATGATGATGATGGAAGGTGCATGGCAATATATCTCGAATGGCTATGGAAATGCCATGATAGGTAGGTATGGTGGCTGTTTTGAGGAAGATATAAGGAGGCTTATGTGTGACAGAGTGTATCGTATCACGGGGTTTGGATGCACCGACGAAGTTTTCACCAACTCTCGAGGTGAGAAAGGGCAATGCACGATACTGAAGAGGCTAGCAATGCTGGAAGGGTAAGATTGTGTATAATCCATGGACTCACATTAGTCATAAAGATCTCACATACTTATTGCAAAAGTTTATTAGCCCTCGAAGCAAAGTACTACTGAGCATGCTCCTAGGGGGGAGGTTGGTAGGAGTTAACCATCGCGCGCCTCCGACCTTCACGCAAAGATAAACAATCAAAATACAATGCGCACCAATTTGGTTACATAGTTAAGAGACCATACGTGCATGCTTTGGGAATCACAAACCTTAACACCAATATCCTTACTAAACACAACCATCTAATAGAACCTCACATATTATCATCTCTATATCGCAAAACTATTGCAAGGAATCAAACATATCATATTCAGTGATCTACAAGTTTTATGTAGGATTTTATGACTAACCATGTGAATGACCAATTCTTTTCATCTCTCTAAATAGATATAAGTGAAGCAAGAGAGTTTAATTCTTTCTACAAAATATATGCCCACGCTCTAAAAAATATAGGTGAAGCAAAAGAGCATTCCACAAATGGCGGTTTTCTATGTGAAGAGAAACACACAAACTAAACTTCAAATGATATAAGTGAAGCACATGAAGCATTCTATAAAGCCATACTCAAATGATTTAAGTGAAGTGCAATGAGCATTCTATAAATCAACCAAGGACTATCTCATACCAGCATGGTGCATAAAAGAAAAGTGAAATTTAAATGCAAAAGACGCTCCAAGACTTGCACATATCGCATGAACGAAACGAATCCAAAAACATACCGATACTTGTTGAAGAAAGACGGGATGCCTTCTAAGGCATCCCCAAGCTTATATGCTTGAGACTCCTTGAATATTTACTTGGGGTTCCTTGGGAATCCCCAAGCTTGAGCTCTTGCCTCTCCTCCTTTTCCTCATATCGAGACCTCCTCGGTCAAACACTTCATCCACACAAAACTTCAACAGAAAACTTGGTAAGATCCGTTAGTATATTAAAGCAAATCACTACTCTAAGTACTGTTGCAAACCAATTCATATTTTGTCTTTTCATTTTGTCTACTGTAATATAACTTTTCCATGTCTTAATCCATTGATAGAAATTGATAGTTCCATCAAAACAAGCAAACTATGCATCAAAAACAGAATCTGTCTTAAACAGAACAGTCTGTAGCAATCTGAACATTCACCATACTTTTGTTACCCCCAAAATTCTACCAAAATTAGAAAAGATAAAAAAATTGTATAGAAAGACAGTGCAAAAAGTTTCAGAACCATTTGATGTTCCAGTAAAAAAATGAAAAATCACGCACTACGGCCAAAGTTTCTGTCCTGCACCGCACAAACCAACAAGCATTGTAAATATCCTAAAGGCAAACCTTGGCACATTATTTTTATAATACAATGGAATTTTACAAGGGGATAATTATTTTTGATGAAAACTTTCTGTAATTAAGATTCACAAAGTTTCCGTGAGCATGAACAAAGTTCAAGGAGCTCTCCCACTTCAACAATGCTTGTCTCTCTCACTTTCACTTTCCTTTTTGAAAAGTTTTGGGTTCCCCTCTTTATTTTTCTGTTGTTAGACTATATAACAGCACTCAACAGAAATAAATGACTCTCTAAAACTTCCGGGTTGTCTCCCTGGCAGCGCTTTCTTTAAAGCCATTAAGCTAGGCATATAGTGCTCATGTAATGAATTCACCCAGATCCCAAGGTATATCAAAGCTAGTTTTAATTAACAATGATTTGTAATTTAGTAGTGAGCACAAAGTAACATATATCAAGCAATAGCGAAGTCTAACTCTCTTCCTATGCATCGGCATGTCATAAAAGAACAATTCATGCATAGCAAGTAAGGGCCAATGCATAGTATAAGCAGTTTCTTGCAATTCTATCGTGTTGGAAACATAGAGAGGTGGAGATATAGTTCCTCTCTCATAATAATTGCAAGTAGGTGCAGCAAGCACATGCATATTATATCTATCAAAATCATCATGTTTAGTAGTAAAATGCAACCCATCAATATAACCCTAATAAGGGCAAACTTCTCCGATATAGTGTAGTCGGGAGAATTCAAAAAGATAATAGGACTATCATCCGTGGGTGCAATAGCAACAATTTCATGTTTAACATAAGGAACTATAGCAAGTCCCATATTGGCATCTTGGCCACAAGCATAGCAAGCATCATCAAAGAGGGATATTTCAAGAGAATCAACGGGATCATAACAATCATCCTTCGGTTAGCACGAAGGGAATTAAACAATGTATGAGTTGAAGAGTTACTCTCATTAGAAGGTGGGCACGGGTAGCTAATCCGCTCTTCCTCCTTTTGTTCTTCGCTCTCCTCATCATCTTTTTCATCCAATGAGCTCATAGTTTCATCAATTTCTTCTTCCATAGACTCCTGCAAAATATTAGTCTCTTCTTGGACAGCGGAGGAGTCCTCAATATATGGTTTAACATAGGCATTAGAAGCATAATTATCATAAAAATATTTAAGTATGGAAATTTTTTCAGATTTGTAGAGAATAGCATCATAGTCTTCAATCAAAGAAGCAATTTCATAAGCACCCTTAAAAGCAACAAATTCTTCAATGGGTTGAACATCATAGTAATTATAAGCACCCTTAGCATACGAAGATACGATTCCATTATCACTAAACTCACATTGGTAGGGAAGGTGTTTCTTAGGGTTTTCAGAACAACAAGTAAGATCATATATTTCACATAAATTCCAAGCATAGCATTGCAACCGATGAATTTGATCCAGTAAAAGTTTCCCTTTTTCAGATATACGGTGTCACACATAACAAGCATGCTCATCTAAAGATTTGCCCTCAACTAGGCTAGTAGGGGTTTCAGCATGAGCACATAGGGATCGAAGATGATCCAAGTAAAAAGCTTCAGAAGTGTGATAGATTTTGAGTGGTTCTTCAACCATTGGTGTAGTAGGTACAACTAATTTTTTTGGTATTTTGCGTTTCCTACCCGTAACTAAAGATAGAGAACAACTAAGAACAACAAATAAAAATTACTTAGTGATAAAGCAAAGAAGCACACACGAGAATATTCAACCCACTCTATGACTCCCCGGCAACGATGCCAGGAAAAGGTCTTGATAACCCACAAGTGTAGGGGATTAATTGTAGCCTCTTTCCATAAGTAAGAGTATCGAACCCAACGAGGAGCTAAAGGTAGAACAAATATTCCCTCAAGTTCTATCGGCCACCGATACAACTCTACGAACGCTTAGTCGCTTTACCTGGAACAAGTATGAAACTAGAAGTACTTTGTAGGTGTTGTTGGATAGGTTTGCAAGATAATAAAGAGCACGTAAACAAAAGTAGGGGCTGTTTAGATAAAGAAGCAATAAAGTAAATATAGCGAGTGTGGAAAAGTGGTGGTAGGAGTTGTGAAATTGTCCCTAAGCAATTGACTACTTTACTAGACCGATAGAAAGTTTTATGTGGGAGAGGCATAAGCTAACATACTTTCTCTTCTTGGATCATATGCACTTATGATTGGAACTCTAGCAAGCATACGCAACTACTAAAGATCATTTAGGTAAAACCCAACCATAGCATTAACATATCAAGTCCCCTTTATCCCATACGCCACAACCCCCTTACTCGGGTTTATGCTTCTGTCACTCAAGTAACCCACTATAAGCGAATCATAAACGTATTGCAACACCCTACAGCGAGAATCCCTCACGCTTGCACGAGACGGAGGGCACAATAGGACAGCAACATAACCACAAGAAAATTAAACCAATCATAGCAATTCATCAATCACCGGTAGGACAATGAAAATCTACTCAAACATCATAGGATGGCAACACATCATTGGATAATAATATGAAGCATAAAGCACCATGTTCAAGTAGAGGGTACAGCGGGTTGCGGGAGAGTGGACCGGTGATATAGATGGGGGAAGGTGATGGAGATGTTGGTGAAGATGATGGCGGTGTTGGTGTAGATAGCGGTGATGATGGTGGCACCCGGAGGCGTTCCGGCGCCATCGGAAGCAAGGGGGAGAGAGCACCCCTTCTTCTTCTTCCTTGACCTTCTCCCTAGATGGAAAAAGGGTTTCCCTCTGGTCCTTGGCTCCCATGGTGTGGGAGGGACGAGAGCCCCTCTAAGATTGGATCTATCTCTCTGTTTCTGCGCTCTCAGATTTTGCCCTTTCATCGTTTCTTTTATATCCGGAGATCCGTAACTCCGATTGAAACTTTCACCCAGATTTTTTCCCGAAAATTAGCTTTCTTGCGGTCCAAAGAAGATCAGCAACCGCCTTACAAGGTGCCCACGAGGGTCAGGGGCGCGTCCCCTGCCTCGTGGCCCCCTCGGGGACCGTCTCATGTTGATTTTTCTTCCCAAATATAATAAATATTCCAAAAATAATCTCCTTCCATTTTTATTCCGTTTGGATTCCGTCTGATATTGGGTTTCTGCGAAACAGAAAACATGCAACAAACAGGAACTGGCAGTGGGCACTGGATGAATATGTTAGTCCCAAAAATAGTATAAAAAGTTGCCAAAAGTATATGAAAGTTGAATAATATTTGGATGGAACAATAAAAAATTACAGATACGACGGAGACGTATCACCGGCCCACCAGAACATAAGTCGGCTTTCCCACGAGTCACCTTCTGGGCCGTTGGGTCTTGTCGATCGTCTGACCCGCCCGCCGAGTCACTAATGGGTCGCCGAGGTTCGGGTGGGTCTCCAGTGAATCGTCAAGTCTGGTCGGGTCATATTTCCGATCGGGTCATACCGCGGGGTATATCCCCGACATTAGCCCCCAGTTTACTTTGGATTTATCCATGTTAAACTGATCCAGCAACATAAACACAAGCAGATTTGACAGGTTGTGCTCCGGGTTAAAAATTCTTGTAAGTCGGCACCTGATCATCCTTAAGTCCTTGTCATTGTCGGGGATTGGGTGCGACATATGCCAAGGGATGTCTTATCATGGTGGGGGCGAGTAGAACGTCGCTGATGCCCGGAAACGGGATGAGGCGAAGACATGCACGCCGGTGGATCTTACCCAGCTTCAGGGCTCTCCATGGAGATAACAACCCTACTACTGCTCTGCAGGGTCCCCGCATGATCACTATGGCAAAGTGAGAACAAGGCTGCTCCTTGAGTTGTTTCCTGGAGGTAGGAGAAGGCAAGGCTAGCTCCCTCCTTCCTATATGATCTGGTCTAGAGCTAAAGAAGCGATCCCCCTTGCATGGGTGCCCTGGGGGCTTATATAGGCCCACCCCTCAGGGATACAATGGTAATCTGGCTGGGTGCGGGTCCCAGCCGTCTGTCTCTCAGGCCGTCATCTTCTCCGCCGACTGCTGGGGCCCGCCGACAGGCCCGGTACGGAGCCGACAGGCCCTGTCCGCCGCGGGCGGGTCATGCCGGCTGCGGATTACTATAGCCGTGCTTCTAATGATGCTGGCTTGGTCATGGGGTCGTGGCAACAGTGCCGTCGCCTGATGGACTATCACTATTGCCATTCCCCGTCTTGTCTGGTTAATGGCGTGCGGGGCCCGTGGGAGGGGCTGGCCGACTCCCGGGGGCCAACTCCCAAAGGGTCCGTCTTGTGGCGCTCTTGCCATCTTCTGCACCCCCGCTGACGGGTGGGACCCGCCATCTCTGGGCCATACAGGCAGGCCGTCGTGGGCACAGTGCGCCGCCCACGGGGGCTGAGGTTAGGGCAGGCATGGCAACAGTGCCGCGCCGGATGGAGATCTCCATTGATACGGCGCACTGTGGCCATGCCTGTCCTTCGCAAACAGGGTAGGGATGGGCCACGCGGTGACCGTACCCCGTCCCATCCATCGTTGCGAAGGCAGGAGGTGGTCGGAGTTGCGGGCCGACTCCCCATAGCCGGCTTCTCTGGAAGCCGCCAGTTAGGAGTCGGCTTATCTCGAAGTCATCCCTAGGACTCGGCCGTGAGGGGCAGTCGGCGGCCTTGCCGCCGACTCCCAGAAGGCGGCTCTTTATCATGGGGTCTTGAGGGGCGCAGCCTGCCCCAATGTCTTGAAAGGTTCAGGGGCTCGGGTTAGCCTACCCATGGCCCATTACTTCGACAGTAGTCCCCGAAGCTGGTGAGACGCTGACGGTGACGTGTCGAGGATCCTCAATAGTTTCATCCTTCTGGTGGTGGAATCTGGACCTTGCTCGCCGTCCTCCTCTAGGCCGACTAGCTGGAGCCGGACTTGCAGAAGGCCGTCTTGCCCCCTAAAGAGTTTGAAGGTCATAGCGGGATCCAGGCAGCGTGCCTGATAAGCTTCCAGGCAGTTGCCCGTTGCAGATCCGTTGCGTGGCGCCACGCGGCAGGGTCAGTCTGCCAACCCACACGCGCGACGGGATAGGCCGTCAGGCAGGGCCCGCCACTACCGTACCTCGGCACGCGAACGGATCTGTTGCGGCCGTGCGGACGGTTGGGGTTCCCACATCGTAACTGCGCGCAGTTACTTCGTGTGGTAAATCATGGGGGGCGTGGGGTCCTGGGCACAGTTAATCCCACGTCCGCCCCATCGGCTTCTCAGCCCACGAGCCTATAAGTAGGTGGGAGGAGGGGGGCGGCGAAGCACGCTCGCCCATCTTCCCTACTCCCCTCGCTTCCTCTTGCTTCTTCTTCCTCTCGCCGCTGCCGCGCCGAACCACGCCACGACCGCAGCGATGAGCTCTTCCTCCGCCGCCGCAGCTCCTGCCGTGTGCTCCGGCGTGTGGGACGGCTTCGAGGTGGACGACGATGACATTGAGTTTCTTCGTAAGACACGTCGCCTCCCCGGCGAGAACCTGGTGCGGGCCCGCGCCACGCCAGCGAGGGAAGTATCGCTGGCACCGAAGGAGGGCGAGCAGGTTGTATTCCGCTCGCACCTCATGCGCGGCCTAGGGCTGCCGGCGAGCGGTTTCTTCCGCTCCTTCTTGGAGTTCCACGGGCTCCAACCGCACCACCTTACTCCAAACATGGTGGTGCTGCTGGCTGCCTTCGCCACCTTGTGCAAAGGCTTCCTTGGCGTTCTCCCCACCATCGAGCTATGGGGGGAGTTCTTTCAGTCCAAGCTCGGCACGCATGTCGCCGGCGTGCCGGCCCAGTGTGGTGCCTTCATCGCGATGCGGAGATCGGTGGCCGACAACCCATTTCCCACCATCTCACTGATTAAGTCGGTGAAGATGTGGCAGCGGTCTTATTTTTATGTGAAGAACATCGCCCCAGACGGCGACTGGGTCAATCTGCCGCCTTACGAAGCCGGCGCACTGGCTGGGAGGCTCCCCAGCTGGTCCCACCGGGTCAAGACGCTGACTCTCGCTGGTGCCGCCGCCGTCGCGCGACTCCGACTGCTGACGTAGTCGGAGGGTTTGACCGGGGCCGATCTGCTGGCCGCCTTCGTGGTGCGCCGAGTCCTCCCACTCCAGGGCCGACCACATCTGATCTGTCAGATGAGCGGCCACCGGGACCCGAGTCGGATGTGCTCCAAGGACATGCCCCACGCGGAGGTGGCGGACACAGTGAATTACATCGCGAACTGCAATCTCGCGGCGGATTGGCAGTTCGGCAAGGAGCCGTACTCCCGCGCCAACCCCCCGCCTGCTCTAAGTCGTCTCTCTTCTTCTTCTATCTTCTTTTGCAGCCGAATCCGACTTCTGATCTTTTTTGGTTTTTTCGAGTTAGAACCCCCTCATCCAGCCTTCAGCCGGCACCACGGGCCCGGCCCATCAGTTTGCCTCCGACCGAGCAGAGAGCAACGTCGACGACCCTGACTTGGGGGCGGCGGCGAGGGAGGCCGACGCCAAAGGAGGAGGAGGAGGAGCAGGAGGAGGAGGAGGCTTCAAGCTCTCGACCACCTTTGCCGACTGGCCTGATGACGATGCCGAGGGGGAAGTTGCCCCGCACCACCAACCAAAGGTCGGCCAGTCGAGCGTGAGTTCCTCCGCCGGCTTGGATGGTCAAGGCGGCGCGAAGAGGCGGCGGGCCGGGCCGAGCTTGCTTGGCGGCCGGTCGAAGAAGTTCAAAGGGGCGACCGCCGCGACCAAGCGGAAAGAGGCGGTCGCGAAGGCCAACCGCTTCCGTAAGGAAGTGAAAAAGCCGCCACTGGTCTCTTCATAAGTGCTTCCGCCTTTTGTCTTGTTCTCTACTGGTGAATCTTATTCAAATCTTTTACATGCCTTCCTCGCTTCAGGGCTCCCCTTACCTTCGAGAGGGTCGCCGCCGCCTCCATCATGGGGTCGGCAGAGACGTCCGCCACTACTCGGCAGATTGACCCCACCGCCGACCTCCGGGAGGTGACGGAGCAGAACACGCGGGAGAAGCGCGACGAGGAAGAAGCCGCCCGCCTGGAGAAGGCGGAGGCCGAGAAGACGGCGACCTCCGCCCAGAGGAAGCTGGATGAGGCCGAAGCCGCCATCGCGGCAAGGCGGCGAGCTGAGGAGGCCGCGCACCGCCAATCAGCGTTGCTCGTCATCCCGCTGAGCTCCGCGCTGCCGCCCCCGGAGTTCACGGGGCAGACTGGGGAAGCCGGCGGCGAGAACCCCATCATGGAGCGGGAAAGCGGCGAGGCCTCCATGTCGGACACGGCCGTGCCGCCACCGCCGCCTCCGCCGCCATCTGGGAGCACGCAAGGTAAACAGCCGGCGGGCCCGCCGGTGCCGCCGACTGAGGATGAGTCCGTGGCGAAGCTGCTCCTTCAAGTCGCCTCGCCAGCGCGCCGCCGTCTTGAGAAGGCGATTTCGGTGCCATGCCCCTTGGAGACCGGCGCCGCCAGCTCGTCCATCCTAGACGTCGAGGCGACGAGTGCCGCGCCCGTTGGGTGGGTGCGAGGAGGCGGCACAGGCCCGCTGAACCAGGCGCTTCTGGACGTTCAGGCGAAGCTGCGAGCCGAGGGCGACGCCATCCAGAACTGCACCAAGGCGCATCTGGCGTCGCGAGCAGCCGTCCGGGTATGCTTTCTTTTTTGACTTTGTTTTTCCTTGTTCTTCTCTGTGGGGGCGCGCCAGCGCACCCACTAGGTGTAGTCCCCGAGTTTCGGGCCGGCTGCTGAGCAGGCGGCTCGGAACTCCATCTGGTGAGTTCCAAATATTTACCTTTGTCTAAAATTCTTATCACAGGAGTATCACAACCTCCGCGTCACTGCCTTCAACCGCAATGTTGAGGAGCTGGGCAAGCGGACTGCCGACTTGTCGGAGAGCCGGAGTGAGTCGTCCTTCTTCTTCGCAGGGGCGCGCTGGCGCACCCGCGGGCTGGAGTCCCCGAGATTCGGGCCGACTGCAGAGCAGTCGGGCCGGATCTTCCCGGCGACCTTCTTTGTTGACGACTTAACATCTTTTTCCTTTTTATTCTTCAGAGGCCAACGCCACTCTTCAGCAGCAGCTGGGCTAAGCCAACACCACCTTGCATGCCAAGGGGGAGGAGTGCAGCAAGCTCGCCGTAGAGCGCGACCTGCTGGCCGCGCAGCTGGCGGAGCAAAGAGAGCTGCTCAAGAAGGCGCAGGACGAGGCAGAGAAGAAAGAGACTGCTCTCCTGGCCGAGTTCGAAAGCGAGCGCTCCTCCTGGACCGACAAGGAGGCACTGTTGACCTCCGGCTTCCATGAGATTGAGAACATCGTCGACGGTGAGTTTCTTTACTTTCTTTCTTTCTTTGAGCTGCTGACTATAGGTCGGGCTGACTCCTGATTTTTTGACTTGCTTCTTTTTCATCTTGGCAGACTTCTTCCCTGGCCATTCACAGGCGGTCACTCAAGCCATCGAGGCTGATCGCGAGGCGCGGAGGGCAAATGGTGCGGAGATTGCCGCCAATGCCCCCTGGACCCTCGTTGAGCAGCTTCTGAGCATCGAGGCTCGTCTGCGGCCGGCCCATCGGATGCTGCGCCGGCTTCAACGTGCCAGCGCCCAGGCGATTGCTGCCCTGTGGCCAGACATGCCGGTTCTGCGCACTCCCAGTCGGACTGCCGACTGGCTGGAGGTCGCGGCTGGTCATCTTGAGGCCTGGAAGGGTTCCTCGGCCCGGGCTGGAGCGCGCCGGGCCTTGGAATTCGTCAAGGCGTGGTATCCAGGGCTGGACCTGGACCGGCTGGCCGCGTTCCGGTTAGAGGCCCAGGCGGAGCTAATAGCTGTGGAAGATGCCCTTGTCGCGCGTGCGGCGGCGATCGCCGACTACGCTGACACCAGCGTCTTCGTCCCTGATTGGGCTGAAGACGGCGGGGAGCCGCCGCCGGAGTGGTTCGGGATGAACCCGGACTATGACGAGGACTCGGCGGAGGTGATCGGTTCCAGCACCGAGGAGGAAGGCGAGGCAGAGGACGGAGGTGAGACGGAGGCGCAAGAAGATGGAGCGGGCGACCAGCCTCAGCTCGACCGCGCCTCCAGCAACGAGCCGCGCCCGACCGAGCCGGCTACCACCGGAGACGGTCAAGCCGAGACTGTCCGGCCGGCCGCCACGGCACCTGACACCGCCATCTCTTCCGACCCTCCGAACCCGTCTGTCGCTTCCTAGGCTGCCGTCTTGCCTTCATTTTATCTGCTTTCGTAGTCTTTGAAGAACTTGTTAATTCGGACAATTACACCCGCGGGGTGTATTTTGAACTTCCGCTTGAAGATTCGGCCAAGGGCCTATGCTATGTAAATATTTATCCGAATTCTATCTTTCCTTGCTCATTGCTCCTTTGGCTTTTTCCTTTGCCGCCTTCCCTTAGTCGCCGCCTTGTCAGTCGGACAACCGTTCTGCGGACTGCCACTGGATCAAATGCTTGGCTACTTCGGGAAGGCAAGTACTCGGCCATTTTTTAGAGTCTTTTTACCAAGTTGGATAGAAAGTGGCAAGCCGACTACTCAAGAGTCGGCTTCGCTAAGAGAGGCAGGAAGCCGGCTTAAGCTAAGTTTATGCTTTGAGTCCTTAGCCATTTTTCATGTGGGCGCCCATTCTTCCTTACTCCTACCCACCAAACAGTCGCTCTGTGAGCTGCGGCTTCTGACAGGAGATGGCTTAGGCACCACACACTACTTGTCCGACTGCAGGAAGCATTCCATAGCACGAGGCGGCGAGTCCCCGGGCCGACTAGTCGAGCCCGGTGCCAAGCGGCATAACAAAGAGTAGCATACTCGAAGGCATAATTCTTATCATACAGATAACAAAAAGGGTAGTCCCCGAGCTCGTCTCGGGGGGCCTGAAGTCTTGGTACTTTAATACAAAGGGTAGCGAGGTACATACTGCATCAACTGTAAAATCTTCGGAGAAGATTTGCGTTCCATGGGCGTTCCGTATCTTTGCCGGAATCATCCCTCTTGCATGCTCGGGGCTTCTGAGCGTCGATCAGATAGTAGGAGTCGTTGCCTAGCACTTCGCTGATAATGAAGGGGCCTTCCCAAGGCGCCGACAGCTTGTGCTGGCTGGCTGTTTGCTGGATCAGTCGGAGCACAAGGTTGCCCTCTTGGAAATATCTCGGCCTGACCTTCCTGTTGTAGTATCGGCGCAGGCTCTGCTGGTAGATGCTGGACCGGCTGAGTGCCAACAGCCGACCCCCTTCCAACAGATCAACACCGTCTTGACGTGCTTCTTCTGCTTCCTCCTCGGTGTACATGGTGACTCGCGGGGAGTCGAACTCTATGTCCGTTGGGATGACGGCTTCAACACCGTAGATGAGGAAGAAAGGTGTAAAGCTAGTTGACTTGTTTGGAGTCGTGCACAGACTCCAGAGGACGGCTGGCAACTCATCAAGCCAACAGCCGACTGAACGCTCTAGTGGTTCGACCAGTCGAGGCTTGATGCTAGACAGGATTAGGCCGTTTGCTCGCTCTACCTGGCAATTTGACTGCGGATGGGCAACGGACGCTAAGTCCAGTCGGATGCCCTGTGTCATGCAGAAACGGGCCAAGGCACCTTTGGCAAAATTTGTGCCATTGTCGGTGATGATGCTGTGTGGTATGCCGTACCGAGTCGAGATGTCGGCGATGAAAGTTACTGTAGTCGGACCATTCAACTTCTTGATGGGCTTTACTTCTATCCACTTGGTGAACTTGTCCACCGCGACAAGTAAGTGAGTTAGGCTGCCTCGTGTTGTTTTGAATGGTCCCACCATGTCCAGGCCCCAAACCGCAAAGGGCCAGGCGATGGGGATAGTCTTGAGTGCGGAAGCTGGCTGATGTGGCTTGGAGCGGAACTTCTGGCACCCTTTGCACTTTTGGACTAACTCTTTGGCCTCTTCTAGGGCAGTTGGCCAGAAGAAACCGTGTCGAAAGGCTTTGGCAACGAGGGCTCTTGAAGCCGCATGGTGGCTGCACTCGCCTTGATGGATGTCTTTGAGAATTGCTTGGCCTTGCTCTGGCTCGACGCAACGCTGGTAGACACCAGTGACGCTGCGCCTGACCAACTCTCTGTTGACTATGGTGTAGGCTGCCGCTCGGCGTTGTACTTGCCAAGCCAAGATTTCATCGGTTGGCAGCTCTTTGCTCACTAGGAACTTGAGGATGGGCTGGGCCCATGAGGGTGCTGCTATTTCTTCAACTGCCAGTACTGCGACTTGGACGAGGGCGGCTGAGCTAGGAGGCGGCGGGCTGGAGTCCGCGGCCGCTTGCTGGATTGATGAAGTCCCCGGGCCGACTGGTGCAGTCCCTGGGCCGAGTTCTGGAGTCTTCGGACTGGTCGCCGCCGTCCCCGGGCCGGGTTCTGAAGTCCCCGGGCCGGCTTCGACTATGGCGTTCTTGGAGCCATTTGTAAGAATTCTTGTGCCATCTGCTGGGGCTCTTGAGTCGGATCCGACTTCTTCGAGGGGAGCCGGCACAAAGATGGAGTCTGATTCTGGTGAAGGCTTGACAGACGGCTTGAGGAGGCGCTGAAGGGCGACGCCAGATGGTATTGCTTGGCGGGTGGAGCCGATTCGTGCCAGGGCATCTGCTTGGTCGTTGTCATTTCTTGGCACGTGAAGGAACTCGCACCCCTCGAAATATCCGTTGAGTTGCTGTACAAGGAAACGGTAGCTCGCCATGTTTGCATCTTTGGCGTCCCAATCGCCAGATGACTGCTGGACCACTAAGTCGGAGTCGCCATAACACAGGATCCGGCGAATGCCAAGTTCTTTGGCAAGCCGGAGCCCGTGAATGAGCGCCTCGTACTCAGCGACGTTATTGGAGGCGGCGAAATGGATCTGCAGCGCATATTTGAGCTTGTCGCCTTTGGGGGAAGTGAGGACAACGCCGGCTCCCAAGCCGGTGCGCATCTTGGAGCCGTCGAAATGCATCCGCCAATGGGTGGAGTCGGGCGCTGGCGGCAGGTACTGGGTCTCGGCCCAGTCGACGAGGAAGTCGGCCAGTGCTTGCGACTTGATGGCGGTGCGGGGCTGGTAGTAGATGGTGTAGGGAGCCAGCTCAATGGCCCATTTGGCCACTCGGCCAGAAGCATCTCGGCTTCCGATGATCTCGGCTAGTGGGGATGTGCAAACCACAGTGATTGGATGCTCCTGAAAGTAAGGCTTCAACTTCTTGGCGGCAAAGTGCATGCCGTAGCACATCTTCTGGTAGTGGGGGTAGTTCTGCTTGGAGGTCGACAGTACTTCGCTCAGGTAATATACCGGTCTCTGGACAGGTAGCGCCTTGCCTTCCTCCTTGCGTTCAACTACAATGACTGTGCTGACTACCCGGCTGGTGGCGGCAATGTATAGGAGCATGGGCTCTTTAGGAGTCGGGGCCGCCAGCACAGGGGGAGTAGTCAACATTTTCTTCAACTGGAGAAAAGCTTCGTCCGCCTTGGGGTTCCACTCGAAAAAGGTCGTCTTCTTCATGAGCTGGTATAAAGGGAGAGCCTTCTCGCCCAGCCGACTGATGAATCGGCTGATGGACGCCAAGCAGCCGGTGAACTTTTGCACATCTAGCAGTCGGCTGGGTACCTCCATCCTCTCGATGGCCTTGATCTTTACAGGGTTGCACTCTATGCCGCGTTCAGAGACCAGGAAACCAAGGAGTTGGCCGGCTGGTACTCCGAAGACGCACTTCTCGGGGTTGAGCTTGATCTGGAATCGGCGCAGGTTCTCAAAGGTTTCCTTGAGGTCTTCCAGCAGTGTTCCATGCTTTTCCGTCTTCACCACCACATCGTCCACGTAGACGTGGGCGTTTCTGCCGAGTTGCTTGAGGAGGCACTTCTGCATGCAACGCTGAAAGGTGGCGCCGGCATTCCTCAAGCTGAACGTCATGGTCAAGTAGCAAAAGGCTCCAAACGGCGTGATGAAGGCGGTCTTTAGTCTGTCAGCCGGGTTCAGCTTGATCTAGTGATATCCTGAATATGCATCTAAGAAGCTCAACAGCTCGCATCCGGCTGTGGAGTCTATCACCTGATCAATTCTCGGCAGAGCGAATGGGTCCTTGGGGCAAGCTTTGTTGAGGCTTGTGTAGTCAATACACATCCGCCACTGCTTGTTCTTCTTCAGCACCAGGACCGGGTTTGCTAACCACTCTAGGTAAAATACTTCCATAATGAAGCCGGCTGCCAGGAGTCGGGCTATCTCTTCTCCAACAACTCTTCTCTTCTCTTCTAACAGGCGGCGCAAGGGCTGCCTAACGGGCTTCACATCATATCGGACATGTAACTTGTGCTCGGCGAATTCCATCGGTACACCTGGCATGTCTTTAGGGGACCATGCGAACATGTCTCGATTCTCACGAAGGAAATCGACGAGCTCACCTTCCTATTTGTTGTCAAGGTTTGCACCTATGACAGCTTACCTCTCTGGGTGTTCCGGGTCCAAGGGTATCTTCTTCGTCTCTTTGGCCGGCTTGAATGAACCCTCAGCTCCCGACTCCTTGGGGTTGGGCGACATCTCGGGCTGCTTGCCGGCCATCGCCACAACCCGATCAAGAAGCCGCTTCTCAGCTGCGATCACCAAGGACTCGGCTAGCCGACTGCTTTCAGCCGCGCAAGTAGACGACTTTCTATAGTCGCCGGCTATGGTCAGAATCCCCTTGGAACTCGGCATCTTCATCTTGAGGTAGGCGTAGTGGGGGACCTTCATGAACTTGGCCAAAGCAGGTCGGCCAAGCAACGCATGCTACGGGCTTTCGAGGTCCACCACTTCAAACCAAACTAGCTCTCAGCGAAAATGATCTTTGTCTCCAAAGAGGACGTCTATCATGATCTTGCCGATTGGTGAGAAGGAAAGGCCGGGAACAATGCCGTGGAACACAGTCCGGCTGCTCTGAAGCTGTCTTTGCTTGATTCCTAACATCTCCATGGTATCCTTGTACAGGATGTTGATGCTACTGCCTCCATCTATCAGCACTCGCGAGAAGCGAGCGGCCCGCCTATCTATGGCAAAGGTGGCACCTAAGACCAGGGCGTAGGAGCCCGGACTCGGCGTCACCTCTGGGTGATCAGCTCTGCTCCAACTGATAGGCTTCTCGGACCAGTGCATGAACTCTGGAGTACATGATGCTATTGCATTCACCTCTTGCTGCTGCAGCCGCCTGCTGCGTCGATCGTCAGCCACACTGGTGAACACCACATAGGCTCCATGCTCTTCTGGGTACTCGTCTTGTACTGCGCCGACTGGCCTGACAGCCGGCTGCTGGGGCGGCGGTGGAGGCGGCGGCCCAGCAGGCGGGGGAGGCAGGAGGCCGTCTCCCTTGGCGATTCTGGTGAGCCAGTGGCATTTCCGGGTGGTGTGGTTCGACGGCTTCGCGCCGCTGTGGAACTTGCAGGGGCCATCTAGAGTCTGCTCGTAAGAGAAGGCCGGCAACCAGTTGGACTTGTCGCCTTTTTGTCGCTTGGCAGGAGGCTGCTCCTCCGGCTGTTGGTCTTCGACTGTCGCAACTTGCCGGCTGCTGGAAGCCGGCTGTGGGGCTTTGCGCTTGTGATCGTTCTGTTGTTGTCGCCGACTAGCGTCCCCAGCCGGAGTTCTGGGAGCCTGAGGGGCTACTTTGCCGGTCGCACTAACTTGAATCTCCGCCTTCATGGAGGAGTCGGCTGTGGTGTACTTGTCTGCTATGATCGGTAGCTCGTCGAGGGTCTCCGTCTCGTCGCAGAGGAGCTTGTGTTTGAGGAGGGTACCTTCTCTGCACCCGGCAGTGAAGTACTCGATAGCCTGCACCTCGTGCACGCCCTTGCAGGAGTTCCGAAGCTCGGCCCAGCGCGTGAGGTAGTCGCGAGTTGACTCGTCGGGGCCTTGCACGCACAAGGAAAGTTGGCGAGGCTTGGGAGGTCGCTTGTACGTGCTCGTGAAGTTGCGGACGAAGGCTTCGGTGAAGTCGACCCAGCTGTTGATGTTGCGGGGCTTCAGGCTGTTCAACCATGTCCAGGCCGTGCCCTGGAGCATGAGTGGAACATACTTTACGGCAACACGCTTGTTGCCGTTCGCTATGTTGACGGCCGTGGAGTAGTCAACCAGCCAGTCTTCCGGCTTCACGGAGCCGGTGTACTTGGGCGTATCTCGGGGGAGCGTGAACCCTTTGGGAAAGGGCTCGTCTCGGATGCGAGGTCCGAAGCAGGGCGGACCCAACTCGTCTTCTTCTTCCAGCGCCAGGGATCGGTGGAGTCGGTCGATCCGGTGGTGGGCGTCATTTTCTCCGACTCCTCTCGGCGGCCAAGGCGGTCGCCGAGAGTCGGATGCTCAACGGGTGGCGGGGAGACTCGCCTTTCTTTGCGAGGAGGAGGAGGCAGATAGTCGTCCCGCCGTTCCACTGCTCTTGGGCGGCCGTCTTGGTCGCGCTCGATGGTGATGCGAGTCCGACTGTGGCTGACAGCCGGATCCTTGTCTTTCCTTCCGCGGACACCACCACTTGGTGTCTGAGACATCGCGCCTTAATCTCGGTGGGGAGTCAGGTCGTCGTTTTGTCATTGCGGCGCCTCTGTGCGGCAGCCGGCTTCATTCTGCATGGCAGCCACGTCGAGGAGCCACTGGACTCGCTCCGTCATCAGGCGGCGCTCTTCACCCTCGAAGTTGTCTAGCTCGTCCGCCGCCGCCTGGGCGGCGTAGATGTTCTCCGCGGGCATGGCGTATACAGGGCGATTGGCCCCGAACAGGTTGGCGATGGCCACGGCGCGCTGCCGGACCACGCCTAGGCGGCTAGGCCGAGTTGGGGCCGGCGAGCCACCCACAGCGCGATCCATCTCACACTGGTAGGCTTCTGACAAGCGTCTCATGCTTGCTAGCTTCTTCGCGCCTTCGACGAGCTGAAGGCGGCACGCCTGTAGTGTGTCGGCATCAGCGTCTTCCGGAATAGGCACGGTCAGGTCTTGCAGAGCCGCGTCGAGTGGGTCATGAGCTCCTTCAACGGAATGCTCGCCATGATCGAGGACAAGAACCTCTGTGACGGTGCTTCTGCCGCTCTCCGCGCGCGGGAGCGGCTCGTCGTAGACCACCACGTTGGTAGGGAACGAGTCGAGCGACGCGGTGTCGGAGTCGACCAGCATTGGGTCGGTGGAGCCTATGGACTCCAGGTCCACGGCAGGCTCGCCGGCGACGTGGAGTTGGTCAAGGAGGCCCACGAGGGGGCTCTCGGGGCCGCCCGTGCCTGCGTTGGATGCGGGCTCGTCGGAGAGACGAACCTCGCCGACAAGTTCGGTGAGGCAGCTGGCTGCGCAGGCGATCTCAGCATCATGCAGCGCGTCGGTGCAGACTCCGTCTGGCGTGCCGGGTTGGCTGCGCTCGCGAGGGAGGAAAAGGGTTCCCGTCCAGAGCAGGTCTTCGGACGACGGTGCACCTCGCCCCACGATGGGTGCCAAATGTCGGGGGTTGGGTGCGACATATGCCAAGGGATGGCTTATCATGGTGGGGGCGAGTAGAACATCGCCGGTGCCCGGAAACGGGATGAGGCGAAGACATGCACGCCGGCGGATCTTACCCAGCTTCAGGGCTCTCCGTGGAGATAACACCCCTACTGCTGCTCTGCGGGGTCTCCGCATGATCACTATGGCAAAGTGAGAACAAGGTTGCTCCTTGAGCTGTTTCCTGGAGGTAGGAGAAGGCAAGGCTATCTCCCTCCTTCCTATATGATCTGCTCTAGTGCTAAAGAAGCGATCCCGCTTGCATGGGTGCCCTGGGGGCTTATATAGGCCCACCCCTCAGGGATACAATGGTAATCCGGCTGGGTGCGGCTCCCAGCCGTCGGTCTCTCAGGCCACCGTCTTCTCCGCCGACTGGCGGGCCCCACCGACAGGCCTGGTACGGAGACGACAGGCCCTGTCCGCCGCGGGCGGGTCATGCCGGCTGCGGATTACTATAGCCGTGCTTCTAATGATGCTGGCTTGGTCATGGGTCGTGGCAACAATGCCGCCGCCTGACGGACGATCACTGTTTCCATTCTCCGTCTTGTCTGGTTAATGGCGTGCGGGGCCCGTGGGAGGGGCTGGCCGACTCCCGAGGGTCGACTCCAAACGGGTCCGTCTTGTGGCGCTCTTGCCGTCTTCTGCACCCCCGCTGACGGGTGGGACCCGCCGTCTCTGGGCCATACAGGCAGGCCGTCGTGGGCACAGTGTGCCGCCCACGGGGGCTGAGGTCAGGGCAGGCATGGCAACAGTGCCGCGCCGGATGGAGATCTCCATCGATACGGTGCACTGTGGCCATGCCTGCCCTTCGCAAACGGGGCAGGGATGGGCCACAGGGTGACCGTACCCCGTCCCATCCATTGTTGCGAAGGCAGGAGGTGGTCGAAGTCGCGGGCCGACTCCCCATAGTCGGCTTCTCTGGAAGCCGCCAGTTAGGAGTCGGCTTATCTCGAAGTCGTCCCTGGGACTCGGCCGTGAGGGGCAATCGGCGGCCTTACCGCCGACTCCCAGAAGGTGGCTCTTTATCGTGGGGTCTTGAGGGGCGCAGCCCGCCATGATGTCTTGAAAGGTTCAGGGGCTCGGGTTAGCCTACCCATGGCCCATTACTCCGACAGTCATTTCCTTCTTCTAGAAAATTCGAGTCAATATGCCAGCTTCATAATCAATTTGCTGACGTTGGTTTCTCACTAAAAAATATTGTGAAGAATAATTCATTTGATTTAGCTCCCAATGCTTAACAAAAATATTGGTCTTGAAATACTCATCTGATTTTCAGCCGGCTTGAAGATGTAGAACTTGCCGGTTTATCATTGGCAAAATATCTGGTTTGTAAATACCGATAGCATCGGGTCATAATTGTTGCTAACATCAAGCTTGAAAGTGTACCTCCCTTATATGCATGTCACCTGTAGCCCCCAAGTCTTAAGAGGAAAACATAGTGATAGCTTAAGACTTGCTTTAATGTAAATGCCACAACTTGGAGAAATCTGGGTTGTTCATGTAAGCCTCCAATCATAAACTGCACATTTTGACCTTCCCATGTGTAGCCCCCAAGTGCCGGGTCAATATGTAATAATGAGCAGGGACTTTGCAGATATGATCATGTGTAGCCCCCAAGGGCTGGCTCAGCAAGATAATACTGAGCCGGGACATTATATATACTTCATTGGAAATAGCATCATATGATGTAGCCCCCACCGTGGGGCTCGAACCCACGACCATAAGGTTAAGAGCCTTGAGCTTTACCAACTGAGCAATGGACCCTTCAATATAATGGATTAAGTCTTGTGTACTTTGAATTTTTGACAGGAGCAATTAGTAGCCCCCAAGGGCCGGCTCACCACTATGTGATGGGTCCGGTCTTCAATAAGGCGAGTTAAAAATGACCATGCATTAGCCCCCCAAGTGCCATGGTGCATGCTGGCAGTGACATGGGACTTGCCTATTTGATGTAATCTCAATCTGAATAGTGTAGCCCCCAAGTGCCGGGTCGTAAGCCTGCAGCGACTCGGGACTATTCCTTCCATTGCAGAATAAATCATATCCATTGATAAAGAAATAATAGCCATTGCATTGAAGCTACTTTGAAAACCTCAATCATAATACTGGTTATTGATAACCATAATAAAAATCCAGCGTTGACTATTCAAGATTTGAATAATACTCCGGTATGAAAACCTCAATCATTCAATATCATCACGAAAATCCAGCCAAGTTTGGCTATTAAAGATTTGAATACCTTAGCTGTTGATAAGTAAATCCGGAGTTTAAATACCCGATGGCTCTTGGCCGATGGCGACTTAATACGCCTTCATTGTAATCTGTGATTTTTGTAACCCGGCGGCTTATAGCCTTTAAAAATTAAGAACTGATAACACCCATTTGAAACGCCAATTTTGATGATGGGCTTGGACTTAATCATTTATGTAAGCCATAGCTCTCCATGTTCTGCACAAAGTTTAAACAACATATGCCCTGGTGACTTATCGTCAAAGGCCAGGGCGGGTAACAACCCAATATAGTCTTATGTAATTATCGAAAAGACTAAGCAAGGCAATTCAAGCCTAAACATACTGGCGACTTAATGTCAAAAGCGAGCGCGGTTTATCATGCCTCGCATAATTATATAACCAGGAAAACATACCTGTATAATTGACTTATACTACTGGCTTTCATCGCCATATGAAGTGAAGGTAACAATCCAATGATTTATAAGCGCATGATTTCATTGGAACAATCCAAAATATGCTGGCGACTTATCGTCAAAAACCAGGGCGGGTTATCAAACCTCGCATATTCATCCAACAATTTAGAACATACCTGGAGGATTGACTCAAATTGCCGGCTTACAGCGCCACATCCAGTGAGTGTGACAACCCAAGTGTTCATAAGCGCATAATCCCAATTGCGCAATCCAAAGTATTCTGGTGACTTATAGTTCGTAGCCAGGACGGGTTACCAAACCATGCATCTTCATATAACAACTACAAAACATACCTGTGAATTTGGTTCATACTGTCGGCTTATATCGCCATATCCAATGAGGTTGATAGCCCAAAGATTCATAGCGCATAACACCAATTGCACAATCAAAGTACACTGGCGACTTATCGTCCAAAGCCAGGACGGGTTATCAAAAACCCGAATATTTATACCATTATTGGAAAACATACTTGGAGATTTGACATCATGGTGATACCTCAATGATTATAATCCGTCGCGGGTATTGACCCGTAGGCATGCAATATCATGATTTTGATTTCTCAAGGCAAAGGTATCCTCGTGAATTAACGCCCATTATCAGGGCGGGTTATCAAACCCAAAGATGCTGAATGATGAGTCATATAATCAAGGCTACATGGCCCGTGAAATCAGTCCATACCGCCGGCTTACAATGCCATATGCAGTAAGGGTAAACATCCCAAAAACTTAGAGCGCAGAACTCCAAGTGCATAATCAGAGTATACTGGCGACTTATCATCCAAAGCTAGGCCGGGTTATCAAGAAACCTCGGGCATGCTAAAATATGAGCCATAGATATTAAGGCTGCATGGCCTGAATCGTTTTAAACCATATGTCAATATGGTACAAAATATGAACCCAAATAATGCTCAAAATGAAATATCAAAACTAGAAAAACAAGGCTTTCATAGGCTGCCAAACCTCAATATCAAGTGCTATTCAAGGGCCGCATAGCCACCGAGTTAATCCTTAATTCAAACCTATAAACTGGGCCTCACATGAACAATCGTCGTTTCAACTTTGACAAGTTCAGGGTCTTTGTAAGGTTGACTGTCAAGAGTACGGTGAGTCATTCCAGGATTACCTGGTCGGAGTGGCAGGCATACAAAGGCAGGACAACCCGGATTTTTGGTGAATACACCTGGCGTCCAAGCCTATTAAAAGGGTAAACAAAGCTCTATTCATTAATAGGGAGCCCCTAAGTAATATTTCAATCAAGGCGCATAAGCCAGATCAGTAGGGTAGTCATAGCTATGCTCAATGAGCAGGAAGCCCCCAAGTAATTTGAAATCAAGGCGGATAAGCCGGATCAAAGGGTAGTCACAACTATGCTCAGTGAGCAGGAAGCCCCCATGTAATTTGTAATAAGGCGTACAAGCCGGATCAAGAGGGTAGTCACAGCTATGCTCAATGAGCAGGAAGCCCCCAAGTGACCAATAATGTGATAAGCCAATAAGGCAGGATACCCATGTTTGAACCGCGCATCATGGCAACAATTTCTCTTTGGCAACCTTTAATTTTTCCTGAGAACTCGAACTTGCGAGAGATGGATTCTTTTTGAATCGGAATTTTAAACCGGATATTGAGAGCTTCAAAGCTTCGTGAGAGATAGTTTTCCCTTGAGCCGGATTTTAAACCGGGAATTTTCGGACGGCCTTTAAATTTTCATCAATATGGCAGTAGCCTCCGGGACTGGGTTATCTTCCCTCCAATGACCCAGAGTTCTTGAATTCACTTAAACCGTCCAATTCTGGTGAGTCATGTCATTGTAGCCCCTGAGTCTCAAGACGACTCGAGGAGCTGGCTTGAGATTCTTCATATTTAACCGTGATGTAAACAGGCATATAGTTGAACAGCGGATTGTTGAAATATGTTGTATCTCGGCGGGTTATAATGACCATGTCAATGATCTATGCGGTGTAAGCAAGGGCCATAGCTTGATGGTCTCCTTTGTAATGATGAATTCTGCATAAGAAATTGCACAAACGAGAGTAATTATTCTCGAATTAAATAAAAATGTATCAATAAAAATTGATTGGACAACTGAGTCGGCCGCGTCGTTGTAAGCCGGTGCGGACAGGCGAGTCAACTACAAGCGCGGTAAGTCAGGCGAGCGGGCGAGTCAATCGCAAGTGTGGACAGATGAGCTGGCCGCGGATGGGTGAGTCAGCCGCGGTGCGAACGAGCGAGTTAACCCCATCATGTTGATGTAGATTAGGCCATAGAGATGGTGGCTTGCACACACCCATTCAATAGCAAGCGGGCGTGGACGCTTCTAGCGATGATGCTAACTGATACGTCTCCAACACACTACTGGAATTAGCTTATTTGATGTCTGCCAATTCTTTGCCGTCAGCTGGCTCACGGCAAAGAAGGTCTTTGCCATCCGCTTACAGAGAACGGACGACAAAGAACTGGCTGATGGCAAAGAAGGTATTTGCCATCAGCCAGTTCTTTGCCGTCAGCTGGCGAACGACAAAGAGGGAGGTGGGCCCCACTAATGAGCAGCTTAAAAAAAACTAACGGCCCCCTCTTTGTCGTCTGCTAGCAGTACACAAAGAGCAAAAAAGTTGGCGGCAAAGAGGGCGGACGGCAAAGAAATAACCTAACTAACGGCTCCCCCCCCCATCCCGCCCTCGCTCTCTCTCTCTCTTTCTCTCCTCTCCCCGACGAGACCACCACCGCCCCCACCACCCGCCACCGCCCCTCGCCCTGTCGCCTCGACCACCCGCCGCCCCACTTGCCCCATCGCCCCACCACCGGCCACTGCCCCCTCACCCCGTTGCCCCACCACCCGCCGTCGACCACTCGCCCCACCACCCGCCGCCGCCTCCCCTTCCACGTCGGCCAGCCATGCCACGGCTGTCCAGCCGCCCGGCCCCCTCCCCTGCATGGTCGTTCCCGCCCCGTCCCGCCGCAGCCTCCCCCTCCACCGGGCCGCCGCCGCCCCCACCCGCCGCCGCCTCCCCCTCCACCGGGCCAACGCCTCCCCCTCCACCGGTGATCCCCTGCAGCTAGGTGAGTGATATTTCCCTCCTTTTTAATTTAGTTTATTTTAGATTCTTTTAGTTAATTTAGTTTCTGTTTTACTTATAGTTTTACTTTAGTTTTAGTTTTAGTTTAGTTTTAGTTTTATTTTTAGTTTAGTTTATTTTAGATTAGTTTTAGTTTTAGTTTAGAAGAAGAAGAAGAGTAGAAGGAGGAGGAGGAGGGAGGAGGAAGAGGAGGAGGGAGAAGAAGAAAGAAAAGAAGAAGAACAAGAAGAAGAAGAAGAAGAAGAAGAAGAAGAAGAAGAAGAAGAAGAAGAAGAAGAAGAAAAGAAGAAGAAGAGGAAAAAGGAGAAGAAGAAGAAGAAAAAGACACCCTGACACCCCGACCCCGACACCCCGACACCCTGACACCACACCCCGACCCACACCCCGACCCCGAAACCCTGACACTCTGACCCCGACACGCCACCCCGACACCCTGACCCCGACCCCCGACACCCTGACACCACACCCCGACACCCCGACACCCTGACACCACACCCCGACCCACACCCCGACCCCGACCCCCACACCCTGACACTCCGACCTCGACACGCCACCCAAACACCCCGGCATGACACCCCGACCCCGACCCCCGACACCCGACACCCTGACACCACACACCGACCCCGACCCCTGACACCCGACACCCTGACACCACACACCGACCCCGACCCCGACACCCCGACCCTGACACGACACCAGAGGCCAACGGGGTCATATATTTGTGAATTATGAGTTAGGTCATATATTTTTCGATTTTGTTATGAAAATATCATATATGAAACACATCATATGTGTAGTTGTTTCGTCGCTGCGAGGTTTGGTGTTCGACGACCTCCCCGTGCGTTTGACGAGCTCTGCCCCTTCGTTCGTGGGTGAGCACAAATGACATGTCCTCCTCCCCCCTTAATTATTTGCTCTGCTCCAGATCCGACACATAAATTTCATCAGTGCCTCACATGTTGTTCTCCGGGTACACATCCTCTCTGTTTATTGCAAAGACGTGTATCAGGAGAACAGCGGGGAGGTGCTGCCGAAATTTTGTGTTGGATCCGGAGCTAGCATGGGAAAATGAACCCAATCTACACATACTCAGGTGGGATTAGGACCTATCATTACCTATTAGATTGTAGGCTGCATGGACGTAATAAAATTGACAAACTAGATCAACTGATGAATATATACATGGTGAATTATATATATATATAGGGTGGGTCTATTATGATAACACCCTTAAGACCTTATTCTGCACCTCAAAAATGCTTATTCTGCTAACACTAGCGATCCCTCGTCCCTCGACCCACTTCACCACACCCAAATCCCCGCCCACCTTCCCTGTGTCACTCCCCCGATCCCCCTCCACCTTCTTCCCTGCATCACACCCCCAATCCCCCTTCCACCTTCTTCGATCGAGGCACCATGCCCCGCCGGCGCTCCCGACCCCGAGCACCACCTCCCCCGCACCTCCTTCCTCCCACCCCCGCTACCCCCTACCCCAACCACCCCGGCGCTACACCATCTCCTCCCCGGCGCCACTGCACCACCTCACCCCACCATGCCGCGACACTACTCCCCTCTCTACGTCGCGGCACCAGCTCCCTCCCCACGCCGTCGCACCCTCTCCAACCACATCCCTCCTCGGCCCACCTACCCCCGCGTCGGCCAGCTGACGGATCTGCCCCATCGTCATCCTCCCGCGGCTGCCCGATGCCAGATCCGCTTGTAGCTGTCATGGGGGCGCGTCAGGGGCGTCATGGAGGGGCCGGTGAGCTCGGGGGGTCGCTAGCGAGCACCCTCCTTGTTCCTCCACCTCCTCCCTCCCATCCCTGGCTACTGCCGTGCATGGCCGCGCCCTCCAGACCGCAACAACTTCGGCCACAACCCGACCACCACCGGATCCACCCAGCCCCGCCGCCTTTGGCCATGGCCGCCCGTCCACCGAGGGATGTCTGCCCGCCGCAACCACCGGTCTCGAGCATCCTCCCCCCTTCAGTTTTTTTGCCTTTTCTGATTTCAGTTGGGCTAGCACTGCAGTTCTCTTGGGGCGTCAGTGAGGTGCAGCTGGATGTCCAGTCCATCGGTGGGCAGCGGCTCTTGGACAGTAGCGACGTCGGCCTCCGTCAGTTCCCGCTGTGGAGGGCCTGCGCGGCGGAGGGCCACCACCAGTACACCACGGCGAAGTGCCACCCCCGGTCCACTACCTCCAGCATCACGCGATGCCTTCCTCTCCTTTCCACCATTCAGATCCAGGCGCCGCGCGAGGTCACATATCTCTGCTTCCATATTTTGTTACGAGCGGGATGTGCAGCTCGGTACGAGGAAGGATTCAGTTCGGTATAAGCCAGATGTGCAGCTCGCTATACCTATTTTGTAATTTTGATTTGCCCACAACCATGCTTCGATCTATTTCTTTCTCTGTCGATCTATTTGCAGCTTACTGATGTTCCCCACCTGATGTCGAGCGGTGTAGGTTGCTTCTCATTGCAGCTCGGTTGGGTCGCCGGTGTAGTATGCAGGCACGTGAGAGGACGACGGGCGTGTAGTTTGGTTTTGGCCGTGCGTCGCTCCTGTATGGATGCGCGCGTCGTGCGTTTTACTCGACTGTGCACAGAAGGTTCTTGGAGTCCGTCGACGTGCAGTTTCGACAGCTGTTCATCAGCTTGTCCCATGCAGCTCAGTTTCTGCAGGCACGCGGTGCGGCATTTCGCATGGTGTAGTTCGGCAGCGGTGCGGCATCATGTGTTGTTTTGCAACTGGTGCCACTGCGTGTGCATTTTAGTAGTTGGTCGCCCCGTGTAGTTTAGTTAATGTGTTTGTATCTAGAAAGAGTGCTTTTGTTTTTGAGCATGTACCATGCAGTTTGGAGCATGTGAACATGTAGTACAAAATGGTGCATTTTGTTTTTTAGGAGTTTATGCATAAAAATTACAGGGACTTTATTTGAATGTGTTCAGAAATTGCAGTTTGGAGTATCTCCACATGTAGTGCAGACGCTGCTTTTGTGTTTGTGGATTTTTTTATAAAGATTATAGGGACTCATTTGGTTGCAGCGAAACATGGTGATGTTCAGACATGAGCATGGAGTTTCGACCATGTGGACATGCAGTGCAAAGATGGTGTTTTCCGTGTTTGATGATTTTATGTATAAAAGTTATCTCGAATTGATTGGATTTTTTTACCAAAGAAATTCATTTCGAATTGTGTTGCAACTCATTTCCCACTACCATGTGGTTCGTTACTTCGCATCGTGTATTGCTTCGCCAATGTGGAAACCCAAAACTCCAAACGGAAAAAGAAAGAAGGAAATGAAGTGCAAAGATCTGTTAAATGAAAAATGGTAGAGAAACGACAAAAAAGGTAATGCCGTTCACTTGACCATTTGATGCAGCGCAAAAATGTGTTAAATGAAAAATGGTAGAGAAACGACAAAAAAGTAGTGCCGTTCAGTTGACCATTTGATGCAGTGCGGTTTTCTAACTGAAGCAGTGCGGTCGGGTGTCTGATGTTGTTCATCTTGTAAGTGAGCATTTGATGCAGTGCGGTTCTCTAACTGAAGCAGTGCGGTCGGATGTTTGATGTTGCTCATCTTATAAATGCAAAGAAAAAATGTTACTGAAACGACAAATAAAGTAATGCGGTTAACTTCTCCATGCATTTGGGGTTCACTTACACCCAATGTGAAGTCCCGTCCACTTCCTCGCATGAGAAAATTTATGTCTAAATAAAAAAATCAAGCAGTTCGCTTGCCTATCTGATGGGGCGCGGCTTCCTGTCTGAAGCAGTGCATTCTTCTGTCTGATGCAATACAGAAGTCGATTTAGGTGTCGCGAAAAACAGAGTTTTCGCATTTCGGTAAAATTGAAACTGCTCTTAAATCGTAAGGAATTAGAAAGTGTGTTCTACATGAAAAAGTTGTGTATCGTCGATGTCTTTCCAATGGCGTCGTTTGAATCACTCCGACCAGCGGTTTGCAAAAATTTCGCGAAAAACGGCCGCTCCCACTCATCGTTCGCCGCACGATTTTCAAAATTAACTTAAAACCGTAAGGAATCTCAAAAATATTTCAACATATGAAAGTTGCGCCTCGTTCGTAGCTTTCCAACGGCGTATCACATGCCTCGTTTCGACAAACAGTTCAAAAATTGGAGCGAAAACAGTACCAAAAATTTTAAAAAACTTGAAAAACAGAATTCCGCGATTTAGTAAATTTGAAACTGCTCTTAAACCGTAAGGAATTAGAGAAACATTTATATATGAAAAAGATGTGCCTCGATGATATCTATCCAACGGCGTATCGTTTGCTTCATTCCGATAAGCGGTTTAGAAAAAACGTGAAAAAACGCTCGCTGCCACTCGTCATTCGCCGCACCATTTTCAAAACTACTCTTCAACCGTGTGGAATCTCGAAAACTGTCCAACATGTCGAAGTTGCGCCTAATTCATAGCTTTTCAACGGTATATTACACACCTCATTCCGATAAACACTTAACAAATTAGAGCTAAAACAGTACCGAAAAAACAACGCGTGCGGTTTTTTCCGACGAGAAGTTCACTAGTCTATATTGCAGTGCTCGTCGTCAAGAAGATGCAGTGCACTTGCGTTCATCGTGTAGTGCGGAAGTGGTGTGCAGATTAGTTATTCTGCTAATATTAGCATAATAGACCGTCTATATATATATATATATATATATATATATATATATATGTATGTATGTATTTGTTGTGTGTCCAGTAGCTCTGAAAGTCAAGATGAGTGATTGTGCGTGGATGTACACCGGTCACACTGGTCACAACAAATAGAGCACTGAATGGTTCAAAAAAAACAAGGGGTTTGTGCAAGCCGCATTTGCAAATAGCCAGAGGAAAACCTAGTGCCCCTGTTTCCGGTGCGACAATTGGGAAAATAGGACAGAGGTTGAAATGGGCAAACACTTGCAGAAGAGTGGTTTTACGCCCGATTATATGGTGTGGACATTTCATGGTGAGTCTGCCCAATGTGACCGAGCTGAGGTGGTTCGTCATCGCACCAACAAGCATGGTACCGGGATGGAAAACATGGTGCAAGACTTGGAAGATGCTCGGGATTCGGACGAGGAGATGGAGGAATCTGCAAAGGCCTTCAATGAAATGTTGGAGTCTTCAAAACGTCCGCTCCACGAGCACACTGAGCTTTGTTAGTGGATGCCATCTCACAAGTAATGGCTCTGAAGGCTCAATTCAACTTGGGCAGAGAATGCTACGATGCAATGATGACGGTATTTAGATTCTTTCTACACAAAGGCCATGTAATGCCTGCAAACCTGTACCAGTCGGACAAAATCCTCCGTGCACTGAAGATGCCCTATGAGAAGATACATGCCTGTGAGAAAGGATGTTCCTTATTTAGGCTTGACTATGCGGACTTGAACTATTTTCCCATTTGCAAGTATTCTAGGTATGTTGTGGTAGACAACGGTATGGGTGAGAAGACGCAGACCAAAATCCCCGTTAGTGTTCTTTGGTATATGCCAATCGTACCAAGACTTCAACGTCTTTTCATGGTCAAAGAGCCGGCCAGACAGATGACATGGCACAAAATGGACAAAAGAACCGAACTAGATGCAGATGGGAACCTGATGATGGTACACACATCGGATGGTGTTGCGTGGAAAAAGTTTGATGAATTACATGCTGACAGAGCGGCAGATCTGAGGCATCCTCGAGTCGGCATCAGCACGGATGGGTTCAGTGTGTTTGGTCTGACGGCAGCCCAATACAGTTGGTCGCATGTATTTGTCTTTCCACTCAATCTCCCCCCCCCCCCGGACAGATTATGCAAAGAAAGAACATTGTCCCGACGTTGATAATTCCAGGGCCCAACTATCTGGGGGAAAATATGAATGTGTACATGCACCCGCTTAAGGACGAATTGCAAGAAGCCTGGGATAATGGGTTCAAGACATACGATGCCTATGGCAAACGGAACTTCATAATGCATGTCTGGTACATGTACTCGACGCATGACTTGTCGGCGTATGCGCTATTCGTTGGCTGGTGTGTGCATGGAAGGTTCCCGTGCCCCACATGCAAGGGAGCTCTTGAGTTTCGTTGGCTTCAGGCCGGTCACAAGTTTTCTTGCTTCGACATGCATAGACAGTTCCTGGATTCTCGCCATAAGTTAAGGAAAAACAAGAAGAACTTCATCAAAGATAGAGTTGTCAAAAACTCCGCATCACCTGCGTTGACAAGCCAACAGACCCTGGATCATTTAAACGCTCTCGAGCTAGATCCAGAGCGTCCAGGGTACTTCAAGGGGTATAATTATAAACATGCCTGGACTCACAAGACATGCTTATGGGATCTGTCTTACTTCAAAGACCTCCTTTGCCCACACAACATCGACGTGATGCACACTGGGAAGAGTATCGCCGAGGCACTTTTTGGTACATTGTTCGGCATAGATGGGAAGTCAAAGGATAATACTAAGGCTAGAGTCGATCTGGAGGCGCTATGTGATAGGCCATTACAAAACATGAAAGAACCGAAAGGAAAGCAGAACCGGACGAAGCCAAAGGCATGGTTCAATCTTGGAAGGCCGACTATGAGGGAAATTAGCTTATGGGTGAAAATGCAGTTGATGTTCCCTGATGGGTATGCAGTGAATCTAAAGAGGGGAGCGATTCTTGATAAATTGAAGATATTTGGTCTCAAGAGTCATGATTGGCACATATGGATTGAGCGGATAATGCCGGTGATGTTGTGTGGCTTCATCCCTGAGGATGAATGGCTAGTACTGGCAGAACTCAGCTATTTCTTCCATTCTTTGTGCGAAAGAACTATCGCCTAGCGTGCTAGAAGAAATGGAAGAGTTGGCGCCGGAGTTGATCTGCAAGTTAGAGAAGATATTTCCACTGGGCTTTCTTTAATCCAATGCAGCATTTGATTTTGCATCTCCCGACCGAGGCAAGATTGGGGGGGCCCGTGCAAAATTGTTGGTGCTACCCAACTAAGAGGATGCCAAAGACGCTTCGAGAAAAATGTAAAAATAAACGTAGAATTGAAGCATCGATGGCTGAGGCATTCATCACTGAGGAGGCGGCAAACTTCGTGACAGCACACCACGAAGCCAAAACTCGTCATTTGCATAATCGGAAGCCTCGGTACAATGCTGATAGCCCTAAAAAGGGTGGATCTAACCTCAGCCTATTCAAAGGGAATCTCACACCAGCCAGTGGTTCGAAACCAGTATCTTTGGATACCGAAGAATGGCGGACCATTTCATTGTATATCTTCAACAACCTGATAGAAGTGCGGTCATACATCGAGTAAGTTCTCGATACATTGTTTCGCAACTTCTATTTCCTTTGAACTGCTCTTATTCCTAGATATTTCATACAATTGATACGTCGCCATATTCTCGTATGGAGCGGTGATCCAAAAGGATTCCATCAAAGAGTATGAGCTTCTCGCAAAGCAAGGAGGCGGCTATCCCGGTTTCATCTCTTGGTTCAAACAAACGGTAATTTCTATTAGACAATTTCATTTCATTCGCTAATTTGTGCCTAATGCAACAATCCTTTCATATTAAACTTGTAGGCTAAAGACACCAAATTGAGACAGGTCGCTAATGGTTTTGACTATAAGGTCCGTTCATTTGACAAATACGACATCAACGGGTATCGCTTTCGTACCTATGGAAAAGAGCTATCTATGGTCGACCGAAAGTCTACAAATTGTTGTGTATCTGCTATCAGCGAAGGAGGTACCAAGTATTATGGGAGAGTTGAAGCAATTTATGAACTTCTATTCTATGGTGAAAACCCACCAAATGTCGTACTCTTCAAATGTTATTGGTTTCAGCCGAAGGAGACTAGAAGGACTCATGAACATATAGGGCTAGTTGAAATCAAACAAATCACCCATTTAGATGTTCCTGATGTCTATATTACGGCTCAATAGGCGACCCAAGTATTCTATCTACCGTGGGCCTGCCAAACTAATCAAAATCTGAAAGGTTGGGATGTCGTTTATGAAGTGTCGCCATGTGCTAGACTATCTCCCCCAAAGGAAGAGGATTATGAACCTCACATTAACCCAGACACATATGAAGGAGAATTCTTCCAAGAGACACGTCTTTCCAAAAAGCATTTCAAGAACTGGTATACTTCACCCCAAAACATTGAAGTAGATAGCGAAAGTGAATCCGGCATCATCCCGGAGGAGGAACAAGAAGAGCCGGAACAAGAAGAGGTTACTGATGCGGATGACCTGTCAATGCTTGACCGATTACGTCAAGGTGGCCTTCCACATGTTGATGCCGCTGAACCCTATGAGCACATCATTGATGATAGTGATGATGATGATTATGCATTTATTGATGATAGTGATCGAGATTATTAGTAGTTCGTGTCAGGTATTCAATTTTTTTATGTTGTACTTGATGATGATACACTTAAGTGATATATATATATATATTATTATTCATGTCGGTATTTTTTTATGTTGTAGTAATTTTGTTTACTCTTTGTCATGCCGGGTGTTGAAAGATGGTGGGCGCTGGTCGGGAGCGCTCTGAGGCCCCTTCTTCCTCGGCGTGTGGTGGGAGGTCTTCCATTCCACATGCCGGGTGTTGAAAGATGGTGGGCGCTGGTCGGGAGCGCTCTGAGGCCCCTTCTTCCTCGGCGCGTGGTGGGAGGTCTTCCATTCCACATGCACCTCTCCGCCGAGCGTTGCTGGATAGTATGGCGACACCGCCGGGCCCTTCTTCATCGACCGTGGTGCCCAGCAGGGGATGAGGTAAGGGAGGGAAGAAGAGAGGAGTTGGAGCACGTGGTCGCGAGAGAGGAGGTAGGGTGACTGCTAGGGTGCCTTCCTCGACGCCACCCCTAGTTGTTTCACCCGAGCACGTGACTGCTAGGGTGGACTCGTCCAAGAAGGAGGCTACACGGACTCTGGTCCACAAGCCTCCGGTCCACGGCCTTCGGCCCACGAGCCTCCGGTCGACGGGCCTTCGGCCCACGAGAACCCGGAGGAGCACACGTCTGGATGGGGTACCTGGCCGGATCAGCCTGAGGGGCCGAGTGGCCATGCTGATGATGGGCGGGAGCCGACTGATATTGAGGAGGAGGGGGGCACCGTCTACCAGCCTGGTTGTACACAGCTCCCGTCCATGCCGGCGACTTGTGAGCAGAGGTGGTTGATTTTCCCTGATGGGGAGAGGTAAGTGCATTTAATCTTTTTGTACCTTCTGCATTCACCTTTCTTCAAATATCTAATGTGTTGGCCTTGTCATGCTGCGGGGGTTGGGACCACCATCAGAGTGTCCGCCGGCCCAACTCCATCCTTGGAGTTCTTTGTCGACAAAACTTCCCGGGGTTTGTCACGTTGCCTGGTGAGGGTCGGCTTCCAGAGCTTGGATTGAGCTGGGAGCACTACTTGGCTGCCCCGGCCCCGCCAGGTGAGATTATCGATGGTGTCTTGTGCGAGACGAGGGCAGACATGGTGATCAGAAAGTTCTAGGTAATTTTCCTTTACACAATTAAAAATCTTCAACTAGCTAGTTATTAATTGTACTAATCAATATTGTCTCATTTGATTGCAGACATTCTATAGGTGTGAGGAGGGATACGAGGAGGACATGGAAAATGTTATAAATAACGTCTGCAAGCGCCTACTACAGAACTTACGGCACGAGGCTCGGGTGTAGGTTGTTCGAGACTACTACGCCTTGCGTGGTATCAAGAAGACCAAGCCGGCGTGCTGCGAGAAGTTCCTGAGTAAGGAGCAGTACATGAAGGTAATTCTTAAGGCCTTGTACTTACTTCCTTCATTTAGTAATTCATAGCCGTAGCACTCAAGTTTCTATTTGCTAACTTAGGCGCCTCCGAGATGGTGTGCGGATCGGATGGAATGTTGGGAGGTGTTGGTAAATGAGTGGTGCTCAAAAGAATGGCTAGCCATCCACAACAAGGCCAAGGACAAATGTGCCCAAATGGAAGGTGTGCCACACCATCAAGGCAACTCCAACTTAAATCAGTTCGGGCGGAACTGGGTATGTGGTTTGCTTCATGATTCATGCAACTCATTCATCATGCTAGCTTGAGACCTTTCATTACTAATTTACTTTGTTTCTCTCTTTCAGGCACGCTACAATAAGGCAGATAAGGTGCCAGAGGTGTACGACCTATATGCCATGGCCCACACTGCCTCTTACAAGAAAGTCAAGGCATTCTCTCCGTCTGACCACGATGATCCAAACAACTTCACCAACATCTCATCCCACGACAAGCTCGTGAAATATAGAGATCAGGGGAAGGAGAGGAAAGGGGAGGACTTTAACCCAAGCTAGGGTCCCATTGATCCAGAGCTGGTGATGATAGCTGGTGGCGGGAGGTCCCATGGCTCGATAGCCATTGGAGATGGACTTATCTGTTGTCCTAGCACTCTCGCGGACATCAAGGTGCGCCAGTCGAGCTCCGCTCCTGAGATAAGGCCTCATGAACGGCCAGCAAGGTTGTCAGAATCGTGATCTTGAATCGGATCGGAGCTCCGATGGTAGAATCGCAAATCATTGAATCTTCACTATCAGGATCGTAGAAACGTAGATTCTATGAACCAAAATCATAGAATCAAAGGGGTTAATTTGGATCGTAAATTCGTAGAATCGTACAACAGAATCGCGATTCTGACAACCTTAATGGCCAGTTCAACTCGCCTTCAAGGTTATTTATACGTACTCAACTATCTTTCTCCATTACATTGTGTGTGCTTCCATCAACGATTACAAATGCTAACGAGGAGAGGTGTTGCAGGCTGCTATACAAAGTGAGAGAGATAGAATGGAGAAACTTCTGGCGGAGGCGGCGAAGAGGCAGCAGGAGTTGGAGGAGAGGACGACAAAGATGTTGGAGGAGGAGAGGGCACGGAATGACATGCAGGCAAGGGCCATGTACGAGCTCCTTGTGGTAAGTTTCTTCTGCATATTAGCCAAAACATTCATGTAGTGTTTGTCTCATTACTAACTAGTATGACTAAGTCATCAAAACCAAATGTGCAGTCTGTGTGCGAGAAGTCCGGTCAGACCGCTACACCGATGCCAAAGATTGCTCCTGGGACCACGGTGAGTTTAATTTGAATGGACATTACTTGCTAGTCTTAACATTTGAGTGTCAACATGCTAACGAGACATTGGAAATGATCTTTGGTGCAGTGTAACTCCAGACAAGCATCGCACGATCCTTCTCCAGCTACCGGCACGAGCCAGCCCGCTCCTACACCTCCATGATCACGGTAAGTTTCTCTAGTGTTTTGCTTAACAAATGCATAAAGACCTAGACTTATCTTTATTTCCTCCAATATGCTTACCATAATGACCTAGACTTAGCTTCTTTCCTCCAAAATGACTTAATAAGCTTATTGACCTCCAAAACCATCCATTTTACCTAAGTTAGCTCTAAAATGATCTATACTTAGCTTTGTTTCCTCAAAAATGACCTAAGTTAGCTCTAATATGCTTAGTTAACTAGGTATGCTCAATAATGACATGTACTTAGCTTACTAATGTCAAAAATGGCATAATTAGCTTAGTTAGCTCATAAACGATCGATTTTACCTAAGTTAGCTCTAAAATGACCAATTTTACCTTAGTTAGCTCATAAATGATCCATTTTACCCAAGTTAGCTCTAAAATGACCCATTTTACCTAGGTTAGCTCCAAAATGATCCATTTTACCTAGGTTAGCTCTAAAATGACCCATTTTAACTAGGTTAGCTCCAAAATGACCCATTTTACCCAGGTTAGCTATAAAATGATGCATTTTACCTAAGTTAGCTCATAAACGATCCATTTCACCTAGGTTAGCTCATAAACGATCCATTTCACCTAAGTTAGCTCACAAACGATCCATTTTTCCTAGGTTAGCTCCAAAATGACCCATCTTACCTAGGTTAGCTCTAAAATGATGCATTATACCTAAGTTAGCTCATAAACGATCCATTTCACCTAGTTTAGCTCATAAACGATCCATTTCACCTAAGTTAGCTAAAAAACGATCCATTTCAGCTAAATTAGCTCATAAACGATCCATTTCACCTAAGTTAGCTCATAAACGATCCATTTCACCTAAGTTAGCTCATAAACGATCCATTTCACCTAATTTAGCTCATAAATGATCCATTTCACCTTAGTTAGCTCATAAACGAACCATTTCAACTAAGTTAGCTCATAAACGATCCATTTCAGTTAAGTTAGCTCATAAATGATCCATTTCACCTAAGTTATCCATTTCATCTAAGTTAGCTCATAAATGACATATACTTCTTCTTCTAGTCTTCTTCTTCTAGTCACCTTTTTCTAACTTTCTTATTTGCCATTTTGCAGATTTCATTCACTTCAGGAAGCTAGCTTGCTATGATGGAGTGCTTGTTTTTTCTTTCATTCTCTTCTAGTATTCTTCTAGCTTGCTATGATGGAACTTGCTATCTTGATGAAACTTTGCATTGTAATATGTATGGATGGAACAATGTGTATGTGCAACTTGCTATGTATGAATGGATGGAACTATATATGTATGTACAATGAAACTTATGTGCTGGATATGTCATATGTTTGCTGTTAAATAGCCCTGTGAAATATATATATATATATATATATGTGTGTGTGTGTGTGTGTGTGTGTGTGTGTGTGTGTGTGTGTGTGTGCGTGTGTGTGTGTGTGTGTCATATATATTTGCTGTGAAAATTGTTGGATTTAAAAAAACAGGAAAAAAAAGAGGCAATGCATGCTCTTTGCCGTCTGCCACCGATGGCAACGGGCTCTTTGCCATCTGCCGCGGACGGCAAAGAAGCCACGTGGCAGCCACCTGTGATTCCTGGGAGCTGACCCATTTGGTCAGTTTGCCTACAGTGGTGGACGGCAAAGCCTTTGCCTACAGTGGCAGACAGCAAAGGATCACCACATTTGCCTACAGTGTCGGACGATTAAGCCTTGGTGGTCAATGACGTCCAGCTAACGTCATTCGGCCAACGGCAAAGGCCTGATGCTCTTTGACGTCATTCGGCCGACGACAAAGACTGCCGTTATCCACCTAACGGACTAACAGCGAATTTATTGCCATTGTCTTTCTTTGCCGTCAGTCGCCGATGGCAAAGACCCCTTTGTCGTCCGCTTCAAAAAGCAGACGACAAAGAAGCTCTTTACCGATCCTATCTTTGCCGCAGCCTTTTGTCATCCACCATCCGTGCCTTTGGCGTCTGCCTTGGCGGACGACAAAGTAGCTGATTCTTGTAGTGACGTATCTACTTTTCCTAACGCTTTTCCTCCTGTTTTGGACTCTAATTGCATGATCTGAATGAAACTTGTCGGCGTTCTGGGAACAGGGGTCCCCAGACTTGCCTGCCTACGGCCTGCGGCGTGGCTCAAGGGGAGGCCCAGTGCAGTCCAGCTTCTTCAGCTCAAGCTCAAGACCCTCGCGAGGGGCCAGGCCTCGTGGGGCGGACGACGAGAATCTTCCTCAGGAGCAGCCTCATCAGGCGGGCTCGCGAGGAGGCGGAGAGATTAAGGCAGGGTACCTCGCGAGGTGCCCGTGACGCAAGCCATGACGATCGGGACCACGCGGGCGCCAGGCGGGCGCCAACCTGTGTAGTGTCATTGTTTCCCCTTTGGTGCAAAGGGGGCAAGCACAGGCCAAGGCATCAGGCAAAGGTTACCGTTTCGGTGCACCAAGACCAAGACCAGCAGAACGGCAGGATGGAGGTCATCGTGGAGCCCAGGACGGTGTCACCGTCAGAGTCTTTGGTAGTCGAAGACCAACTTTAGTCAGGACAAGTGTACTAGATGTTCCCCTTCAAAATGGCCAATTGTTGGCGCCCTTCCCGCTCATTATTTGGGATGATGCCCAGGGCCTCCCTCTATAAATAGAGCTAGCCACCGCAGAGTAGGCATCAAGGTTTTGGGTAGACTAGAGAGAGAGAGAGAGAGAGGTGACTGAACTCACCCAAGCAGTTCATCCCGCCAGCCCAAGAACAGCCCTTCGCGAGGCTATTCTCCCTTTGTATTGTTCATCATCAGCCCCTGAGGCAATCCACCACACCACACACTGGAGTAGGGTATTACACCACAATGGTGGCCTGAACCAGTATAAACCTCGTGTCCCTTGTGTGTTCTTCTTTCTAGCCTAGATTCCTTGCGAGGCTTCGAGACGTGAGTTGGTAGGGGAAAGATCTTCGTGCACACCCCAGAGTTCGAACCTCAAGGGTCTGTTGGAACCCGAAACCCGACATTTGGCGCGCCAGGTAGGGGTGCGCCGGAATCCTTCTTCCACCGCCTCGCGTTCGTCGTCTGTCGCGCCCATGTCTGACGCTCGTCGAGCTCGCGCCGAGCGTCGGGCTGCTCTTGTGGCCCATGTCGCCCAGACGGCCCCCGTCGGTGGGCATCCCCGTCGTTCCCTGTTGCCTGCCGCCCACGCCGCGACCGGCCCGGTGGGGAACGAGCAGCAGGCGTCGTCGCTGCATCCCTCGATGCGGTGGGAAGGCCACACCACCGCCCCGTCGCTGACTCTGGCAGGCTCGTCATCGCATGCTTGTCGCGCTCCCGCGGACGTGCACGCCGCGTTGCTCCTGGCACGTCAGCTCCTGCACTATCGCCCCGTCGACGACCTCTACGACGAGTGGCTCGCTTGCATCACCGAGCTCGTCAGCACCGCAGGGGGCTCCCCTCCGCCGTCCCTCTCGCTGCATCACCATCCGCCCTGCGCGGCAACACAGCTCCGGAGGCACCTCTGTCTCCTCCTCCTTAAGAAGGTGCCCTGGCCCCAAGGAGCGCGGCCCCTGGACGAGACTCACCGCATCCAGCGCTCGCGTAGCAAGAAAGGAGCTGCCAAGAGGTCCCTCGCCCTCAAGAAGTCGCTCGCGTGCTCCCAGCGCCAGCACGCCATGACCATGTTCCTGCTCAAGCAAGCCAAGACCCCGCACTGCTGCTGGCAGCAGCGCGCGGAGACCTCCAAGATCAAGCCCTCCGTCACCAAAGGCTCCGTGTAGCCACTGCAGGATGTCGTGCCTTCACCACTAAGCTGCGCAGCGTGGCCTAACCGGGCAAGTTGAAGCCAGGTCTGCCTCCTCGCTACGACGGTACTGCCGACCCCGCGGAGTTCCTCCAGCTCTACGAGCTGGGCATCGAGGCGGCCAACAGGGATGAAAATGTCATGGCGAACTGGTTTCCCATGGCGCTCAAGGATGGCGCCCGCACCTGGCTCCTAAACCTGCCTCCCAGCACGATCTCCTCTTGGGACGAGATGCGCACTCGCTTCATCGCCAACTTCCAAGGCACTCGCGACTGGCCCCCGGCCATGAGTGATCTGTGCCGCATCAAGCAACAACTAGGAGAGACCCTGCAAAAGTACATCCAGCGCTTCAACAACGCCCGCCTCAAGATCCCAGGGTGACTGAGGAAGCCATCATCTCAGCCTTCTCCGATGGCGTGCGTGACGTCAAGATGAAAGAGGAGCTAGTGATCCATGAAGACCTGTGCACATCTTTGGAGCTGTTCAACTTGGCGACCAAGTGCGCCAGGGCTGAGGAAGGGCCCCTCTCCCTCCTTGAGCTTCCAGCTGCTGATCCGGAAGAGAAGAAGCCCAAGGTGAAGGACGTGAAGCGCAAAGGAGCTGTTGTGCTCGCAGTGGAGCCAGATACCAAGCGAGGCAGGGATCAGCCAGAGTCATCCAAGGGCAGCTGGTACTGCGTGTACCACGACCTCCACACCCACAACACCAACGAATGCCAAGAGCTCAGGGCTGTGCGAGATGGACATATCGGCCCACGCCCTGAGCGCAACGATTGAGGCTATGGTCGAGGAGGAGGAAGAGGTGGAGGATGATGGGAAGACCGTGGCCCTCGCCAAGGGTGGCGTGACCGACCTCGCGAGGACCGTTGGCAGGACCAGCCTCGCGAGGGAGGTTGGAGGGATTAGCCTCGCGAGGGAGGTTGGAGGGATCAGCCTCGTGAGGACCGTCCGCAAGGCGACGCATGCCTCCCTCCTCTACCACCACCGCCGAGGAGGAATGAAGACCAGCATCAGGACGAGGGGGCTGGGGGCTTCCATGAGCCGCGTGCAATTGCTTGCATCATGGGCGGCGCCCAGGCCCCAGCCTCACAGCGCATCTTCAAACAGTTCGCTCGCGAGGTAAATGCAGTCCTCCCCAAGCTTGAGGCCACGCGCCCTCTCAGGTGGTCCGTGTGCGCTATCACGTTCAGCTCAGCGGATCAGCTCAAGTGCGCGGAAACGGCCGGTGTCCTCCCAATGCTTTGTTCCCCAGTGATCAGCAATGTGCAAGTCACCAGGACCCTCATTGATGGCGGAGCAGGACTCAACGTCCTATCCGTCGAGACGTTCAACAATCTCCAAGTGACAAATGATCAGCTTCAGCCGACCAAGCCTTTCTCAGGAGTCAATGATGGTTCCACCATTCCGATAGGGCAGGTTCACCTTCCTGTTACCTTTGGGCAGCGCAACAACTACCGCACCGAGCTCATTGACTTCGACGTCGCCCACATTCGCCTGCCATACAACACCATCCTCGGGTACCCTGCCCTGGCCAAGTTCATGGAAGTGACTCACCATGGCTACAATGTCCTCAAGATGCCAGGAAGCGGTGGAGTCATCACAGTCCCCTGTGAAGAAAAATATGTAGTGTGTTCTCTTGAGCGTGCCTTCCAAGCCGCGGCAATCGAAGACCCGGATCACAGGAGCGGGAGCCTTCCCGAGGCAGTCCCTAAGAAGAAGAAGACTTCACCTGGCCCAAACTATTAGGAGGCAGGCACCTCCAGAGGCGTTGCATCAGGATCTGCGCCCGTTCAAGGGGCGCCACCCTCTGTCGCATAGGAAGGTGCGCCTGGCACCCTCCTTGAGCAGGGCTCGGGGGCTCTTTCTTGGAGGGCCATCGACTTTGCCAAGGTCATGAGGGAGGCGCTCGGGCACCACTTGGAGGTGTGCTTCAAGGCACGTTTCCCTCAGGAAGGTATGAGGCAAGGAGGGCCAAACCCTCAGGAGTTCATCGCAAGGAACACTCATGAGCTACAGGAGTCAAGAGTCATGTGCGGTTGCCGCCGCTTGCCCGCCGTAGCCCCCCATCCAGGCGAGGATGGTGGGCTGTGCGTCTGCATCGACGTGCCAGGGCTCAACCGAGCCGCGTCTTAGGAGCGCCTCTGGCCTTCACA
Source organism: Triticum aestivum (assembly GCF_018294505.1). Lineage (NCBI taxonomy): Eukaryota > Viridiplantae > Streptophyta > Magnoliopsida > Poales > Poaceae > Triticum > Triticum aestivum. The sequence continues at coordinate 214,034,592 of NC_057798.1, forward strand.
TGTGGGGCGTTGCGAGGGTCCACCTCACAGCTATGTTCGCATGCCACTCGGCATGCCGAACGTGGCCGCTGCCCATCAGTGCCTGCTGAGGAGCATTCTGGAGGCTCAGGTGGTCAGGCATTGCGCGGTCCTGGCGGAGATGGAGATGGTCCTCGAAGATCCACCTGTGCCCCCGGAGCCTCCCGAGGCTCCTAGTCCCAGGAGCTCGTGAGGGTCGGCTTCCTCACCGCGCATCGTTCGCTGCTTCAGCATCCCTTCATCTTCTACAGTATCAGGTGACATCTTTCAAAGTTCCATTTTCAGCTGGGAGCGCCCACAGGGCTGCATCATTCCCATGTCGCGTCGGTCCGTCCCTGCGGCATGTATCTGTTTTGCTTATGTTCTTTGCCTACCTTGTTGGGGGTGCCCCTCGGGCTACATTATCCCCAAGCTGCTCGGGCCTGACCCAGTGGCGTTTGCTTTTTCCGCATTTATCTAAATGGATTTGCTCCTTCATGCTTAACCTACTTGACTTAATCGCCTGCTCGATTGACACCTACCTTTGAAGCCGCTCGCTCTGGCACGGCGCTTGCGTATGGGTATGTCCCTGCAGCACCGACAAATCTGAGTGGCCGAGCTCTGGCCGCGGCAGCCCCACAAGGCGCCACCTCACCAGGCCCTCAGTTCCCCAATCACTCCCTCAGAGCAACCAATGGTTGGCTGGCAACCGTAATGGCAGACCTTGTTTTCCCTCGTGATTGGTATCCAGGACCTGCTCCAGGAGTAATGCTGGGGGCGTCGCGAGATTTCTCTCCCTCTCCCAGGCACGATTCGCTCGCGCGTTAAAAGGGGGGCGCCTGAGCATTGTGACTCATGGGCTCTTACTGGCTCTCCAGCCCTCACCCCCAGGCCTTGACCCACGGCATCGCAACCTATCATACCAGCGGCGGCTGAGCTTGCTCGAGGGCCGGGACCTGAGGATGTAGAGCATGAAGGAAAGTGCGGAGAAGAGGGAAGAAGCTCACGAGGGCCTAACCCAGTGACACCCCAGCTGCCGCTACGCAGGCCCAGCACCTCACCGAAAACCACTCCAAACCTACGAGATAAGTCACGCAAAAACTGAATCGACTCGGCGCTAAACCCTCGCCTACTACAGCTCTGTCATGGCAATGTTGCCTGCCTTTCTTGCCCAGCGGAAGCTGCTTGAGCACTAGAGGGGACCTCCTGAGCATCGCGACTCAGGGGCTCTTACCGAACCTTGGGCCGCTCACCTCCTGGCCTTGACCACGGCATCGCGACCTGGCATACCAACGACGGCTGAAGCCTGCCTGGGGACTGGGACCTGTCAGCGTAGAGCACCAAGCCCTCGTGAGGAAAGAAAGAGGGAGCTGAGACGGGGCAGAACGCGCCTCTCACATCGTTTCATGATAAGGATGTACAATTCACAAAAGACATGGCAGGCGCCTTACATACCCCCATGGGGTGTCATTTCGATTCCTCGCAGGGAACAAAAGGTGCTAAGGAGCGATAACTACGTGCGCCTCCGCAGGAGACGCCATCATCAATAGTGGGTCATCAGGTGTCGGCGCCAACCCCATCCAGATCAGCAAGGCCGACGGCCTGATGCAGCTGCCCTGCTCTAGGCACGACGCGAGCTCGGGGGCTAGTAGCTGTCGTCGCTTGTCTCCGGAGTCGCGTGAAGCTCGACGGAGTCGCTGGACCCTCCGGCTCCTCCGCTGCTGCCTGAGGAGCTGCTGGGGAAGCAGTGGGCAGGCCTGGTCCTCGCCACTCCGATGCCCCGGCCGCCTCCCTTGGGGTAGCATTCCAGCCGGCGTCCTTCCGCGTCGAGGAACTTGAAGAACATCAAGGAGGCGCCATCGTATTCGAGATGGATTACGAGGGCGCCCCCTGTCCGGTAGACCCGGGCGACCTCGCCCCAGCCACGGGTCAGGAAGACCTTGCCAGGGCAACAACCTTGACCTCCGCCTCAGTCGTGGGGGTGTTGCAGTCAGTGTGCTGCAGCCAGAGCTCCCAAGGCCCCCTCGGCGGAATCTCGAAGGCGTAGGAGGGAGGAAGGCGAATCCAAGATCGAGGAGGCATGGCGGCGTGAAGCACAAGCTCGCGAGAAGAGCCCTCGGCATGAACTCCAGGGGGAACAATGCGCACCGCCGTGACTCGCCGGTGTCGACGGCGGCACCGTCGGTGTCGCTCGACGCCTTATTCTCCAGGGCCCTCGATTCGGGCGTACAAGGGCAGCGGAAACCCAGGCAGCGGCCGCTCGTACCAAGGCCTCGATGCCTCCTGCCGAGCACCCTCATCTCGACGGCAGGGGACTGGCTGCTTCTTCGGTGGAAGTGGGTTGAGACCCTCTCAGGGGGCCTTTCCCTTCTCTTCGGTAGAAAACCGGCGGATCGGCGCCATTGGCTTAAGGTGGAGCAAGGCGAGGAAGAAGAGGAAAGGAAGTAGCAGGAAGGAATGGACTGGAAGGGCTCGCGCCATTCCGTACTTATAGCCGGAGGAGGCCAACCGTCGGCCACCATGATCGCAGGTAATCATGACTCGTTTTTGCATGCAGGGACTTGTCAAGTCATGCGGTTGTCGAGGCGTTGTGGGGAAGCGGAAACGCCCACATCCAATCAATCGCCACACGGCACCCGAGGTTGCAGGCTATTGGGGCCCGCGGCGCTTCGCACTTGCCGCTTCACTTCTCTGCTAAGCCAAGTCCCGGCGCGCCTTGCGCCCGGGGGCTACTATCGGCGTTCTAGGAACGGGGGCCCCAGACTTGCCTGCCTGCGGCCTGGGGCGTGGCTCAAGCGGAGGCCCAGTGCAGCCCAGCTTCATCAGCTCAAGCTCAAGACCCTCGCGAGGGGCCAGGCCTCGCGGGGCGGACGACAGGAAGCTTCCTCAGGAGCAGCCTCATCAGGCGGGCTCGCGAGGAGGCGGAGAGATCAAGGCAAGGTACCTCGCGAGGTGCCCATGACGCAAGCCATGACGATCGGGACCAGGCGGGCGCCGACCTATGCAGTGTCCTTGTTTCCCCTTTGGTGCAAAGGGGGCAAGCACAGGCCAAGGCATCAGGCAAAGGTTACCGTTTCGGTGCAACAAGACCAAGACCAGCAGAATGGCAGGATGGAGGTCATCGTGGAGCCCAGGACGGCGTCACCGTCAGAGTCTTTGGCAGTCGAAGACCAACTTTAGTCAGGACAAGTGTACTAGATGTTCCCCTTCAAAATGGCCAATTGTTGGCGCCCTTCCCGCTCATTATTTGGGAAGAGGCCCAGGGCCTCCCTCTATAAATAGAGCTAGCCACCGCAGAGTAGGCATCGAGGTTTTGGGTAGACTAGAGAGAGAGAGAGAGAGAGGCGACTGAACTCACCCAAGCAGTTCATCGCACCAGCCCAAGAACAGCCCCTCGTGGGGCTGTTCTCCCTTTGTATTGTTCGTCATCAGCCCTTGAGGCAATCCGCCACACCACACACTAGAGTAGAGTATTACACCACAATGGTGGCCTGAAACAGTATAAACCTCGTGTCCCTTGTGTGTTCTTCTTTCTAGCCTAGATTCCTTGCGAGGCTTCGAGACGTGAGTTGGTAGGGGAAAGATCTTCATGCGCACCCCAGAGTTCGAACCTCAAGGGTCTGCCGGAACCCAAAACCCGACAAAACTAACCCCGGACTGACACTGTTTTCAGCAGGACTACCATGGTGTTATTTTTGTGCAGAAATAAAAGTTCTCGGAATGGAGCGAAACTTTGTCAGTATTTTTTATATCAAATAAGAGAATTTCTGGAACCATGAGGGACCTGAGGGGGGCACTGCTACCTCTTGAGCTTTCGTTGGTTTTCCCTTGAAGAGGAAAGGGTGATGCAACAAAGTAAAGTAAGTATTTCCCTCAGTTTTTGAGAACCAAGGTATCAATCCAATAGGAGACGACGCACAAGTCACCGAATACCTGCATAAACAATCAAGAACTTGCAACCAACGTGATAAAGGGGTTGTCAATCCCTTCACGATCACTCGCAAAAGTGAGATCTGATAGAGATAATAAAGTAAATATTTTTGGTATTTTTGGTTGTATAGATTGGAAAGTAAAGATTGCAAAATAATAGATCAGAAACTAGAAACATGTAAACGATATTCAATAATATGGAAAAGAGACCCGGGGGGCATAGGTTTCACTAGTGGCTTCTCCCGAGATAGCATGTAATGCGGTGGGTGAACAAATTACTGCCGAGCAATTGATAGAAAAGCGCATAATTATGATGACATCTAAGGCAATGATCATGAACATAGGCATCACGTCCGTGTCAAGTAGACTGACTCCTGCCAACATCTACTACTATTACTCCACACATCGACTGCTATCCAGCATGCATCTAGAGTATTAAGTTCATAAAGAATGGAGTAACGCATTAAGCAAGATGACATGATATAGAGGAATTAACTCAAGCAATATGATGAAAACCCCATCTTTTTATCCTCGATGGCAACAATACAATACATGTCTTGCTGCCCCTACTGTCACTGGGAAAGGACACCGCAAGATTGAACCCAAAGCTAAGAACTTCTCTCATGGCAAGAAAGATCAATCTTGATCATAAATAATATTAAGAATTAAGAGAAGAACCAAATAATATTTATAGATAATCTTGATCATAAATCCACAATTCATCGGATCTTGACAAACACACCGCAAAAGAATATTACATCGAATAGACCTCCAAGAACATCGAGGAGAACTTTGTATTGAGAATCAAAGAGAGAGAATAAGCCATCTAGCTAATAACTATGGACCCGAAGGTCTATGGAAAACTACTCATGCTTCATCAGAGAGGTAATGGTGTTGCTGTAGAAGCCCTTTATGATCAAATCCCCATCCGGCAGATCGCCGGAAAAGGCCCCAAGATGGGATCTCACAGGTACAGAAGGTTGCGGGTGTGGAAAAGTGGTTTCGTGGCCCCCTGATGTTTTTAGGGTATAAGAGTATATATAGGCGAAAGAACTAGGTCGGTGGAGCTACGAGGGGCCCACGAGGGTGGGGGCACGCCTACCCCCTAGGTGCTGATACGTCTCCAACGTATCTATAATTTATGAAGTATTCATGCCATGTTTACAATAATTTTATATGATTTTGGTATTATTTGATTAGAACTAACCCGGACTGACGTTGTTTTCAGCAGAACTACCGTGGTGTTGTTTTTGTGCAAAAATAAAAGTTCTTGGAATGCGCTGAAAATCAATGGAGATTTTTTCTGGAAAACATAAAAAATACCGGAACAAAAGGTTATAGGAGGGGAGTCCCGTGGGCCCCACAAGGGTTGGGGGCGCCCAACCCTAGGGCGCGCCCCTGTGCCTCGTGGACTTCCCGTGGGGCCCCCTGACTTGTTTCCGATGCCAACCTCTCCTATAAATACCCAAACTTCCAGAAAATAACCTAGATTGGACCACCGCCACAAGCCTCTGTAGCCACGAGAAATCAATCTAGGCCCTATCTGGCACCCTGCCCGAGGGGGCCATCATCACCGGAGGCCATGGGGAAGGATCCCGGAGGGGCCATCATTGCCATGAAGGCCAAGGACCAGAGGGGGAACCTCTCCCCATCCATGGGGAGGCCATAGAGGAGGAAGCACAAGGGGGAGAACCTGTCCTCCTCTCTCTTGGTGGCATCGGAGTGCCATCGGGAGGGGGATCATCGCCGCGGTGATCGTCTTCATCAACATCACCATCCTCATCTCTTTTATGCGGTTCACTCTCCCGCACCCTACTGTACTCCCTACTTGAACATGGTGCTTTATGCCACATATTATGATCCAATGATGTGTTGCCATCCTATGATGTTTTGAGTAGATATCCTTTGTCTTTGGGTTGATTGATGATCTAGATTGGTATGGGTTGTATGCTTTATTTTGGTGATGTCCTATTGTGCCCTCCGTGTCGCACAAGCGTGAAGATTCCTGTTGTAGGGTGTTGCAATATGTTCATGATTCGCTTATAGTGGGTTGCTTGAGTGACAGAAGCATAAACCTGAGTAAGGGGGTTGTTGCGTATGGGATAAAGGGGACTTGATATGTTAATGCTATGGTTGGGTTTTACCTTAATGATCTTTAGTAGTTGCGGATGCTTGCTAGAGTTCCAATCATAAGTGCATATGATCCAAGAAGATAAAGTATGTTAGCTTATTCCTCTCCCTCATATGAAATTGCAGTAGTGATTACCGGTCTTGTTAACAATTGCCTAGGATAATTCCGCACATCGACCCATCATTATTCCACACTCGCTATTTATAATATTTAAGTAATATATTCTAACTTTATGATAACAACACCTACTTTTATATTTTAGCTCTCCGATATCATACAAAGTTATCCTCTTCATACCCACAACATAGTTTTATTTTTCGTTTCTAGTTGTAAGTAAACGTTTGGTGTACGTAGAGTCGTATCAGTGGCAGATAGGACTTGAGAGAATATTGATCTTACCTTTAGCTCCTTGTGGGTTCGACACTCCATGCTTATCACTTCCACCTTTGGAAATTGCTACGATGATTCCCTGCACTTGGGGATTATCAAGCTCTTTTCTGGCACTGTTGTCGGGGAGCAATAGCAAGGGGTTGGTATTCTCGTGTGTGTTTGTTTGCTTTATTCACTAAGTAGTTTTTGTTCTCCCTTTTAGTTTTGCTTAGTTTTGGGTGAAACATACAAAAAAACAAAATACAAAAAGATGCACTTGCCTCATGTGCCTAAAAAGTTTTTCAAAAAGAGAAGTGATTGGAAAGTTATGCATTGAAGAAGTGAGGGTCGACCTTGAGCACTTGTGTTCATGCTCATGGAAACAATGTAGAATTTTTCATGGAAGATTCTCTGTAAATAAATATCCCATTGTATATATCCATTGTATTATAAAAATAATGTGCCAAGCTTTGGTTTTAGGATGATTAGATTGCTTGTTTACTATGTGCAGTACAAAAACAGAAACTTTGGATGTAGCGCGTGAATTTACATTTTTTACTGGAAAGTCAAATGGGTCAGAAACTTTTTGCACATTACTTATGTACAAATTTTTAAATTTTCATATTTTATTTAGAATTTTTGGAGTTACATAAGTTTACTAAATTTCCAGATTACTACAGACTTTCCTGTTTTTGACATATTCTGTTTTTCGCATGTTGTTCGCTTATTTTGATGAATCTATGAGTAGTATCGGGGGGTACGAACCATAGAGAAGTTCGAATACATTAGATATTACACCAACATAAATTTATAGTGAGTTTATAACAGTACCTAAAGGTAGTGATTTGCTTTATTATACTAACAGATCTCGCAAAGTTTTTGTTAAGTTTTGTGTGGATGAAGTGTTCAAAGAACGAGGAGTTACCGATGTGAGAAGAATAAAGAGAGGCAAGAGTTCAAGATTGGGGATTCCCAAGGCACCACAAGTAAATACTTCAGGGATACTCAAGCATCTAAGCTTGGGTATTGATACGTCCATTTTGCATCATGCTTTTATATCAATATTTATTGCATTATGGGCTGTTATTACACATTATATCTCAAAACTTATGGCTATTCTCTCTTATTTTACAAGGTTTACCATGAAGAGGGGGAATGCCGGCAGCTGGAAATCTGGTTGGAAAAGGAGCAAACATTGGAAACCTATTATGCACATCTCCAAACGTCCTGAAACTCCATGAAACATCTTTTTGGAATTAATAAGAATTTTTGAGCGAAAGAAATACACCAGGGGGCCCACACCCTGTCCAGGAGAGTGGAGGGCAACCCCCCTACAGAGCGCGCCCCCCTATCTCCTGGGCCCCCTGGTGGGCCTCCGCTGTCCATCTTCTGCTACCCTGGAAAAAATCGTGGGCAAGCTTACGGGACGAGACTCCGCTGCCACGAAGCAAAACCTTGGCGGAACGAATCTAGGGCTCTGGCGGAGCTGTTCTGCCAGGGATACTTCCCTCTCGGAGGGGGAAATCATCACCAACATCATCACCAACGATTCTCTCATCGGGAGGGGGTCAATCTCCATCAACATCTTCACCTGCACCATCTCCTCTCAAAACCCTAGTTCATCTCTTGTATCCAATCTTGTATCAAAACCACAAATTGGTACCTGTGGGTTGCTAGTAGTGTTGATTACTCCTTGTAGTTGATGCTAATTGGTTTACTTGGTGGAAGATCATATGTTCAGATCCTTTATGCATATTATTACTCCTCTGATTATGAACATGAATATGCTTTGTGAGTAGTTATGTTTGTTCCTGAGGACATGGGTGAAGTCTTGCTATTGGTAGTCATGTGAATTTGGTATTCGTTCGATATTTTGATGAGATGTATGTTGTCTTTTCCTCTAGTGGTGTTATGTGAACGTCGACTACATGACACTTCACCATTATTTGGGCCTAGAGGAAGGCATGGGGAAGTAATAAGTAGATGATGGGTTGCTAGAGTGACAGAAGCTTAAACCCTAGGTTATGCGTTGCTTCATTAGGGGCTGATTTGGATCCATATGTTTAATGTTGTGGTTAGGTTTACCTTAATACTTCTTTTGTAGTTGCGGATGCTTGCAATAGGGGTTAATCATAAGTGGTATGCTTTTCCAAGTAAGGGCAGTACCCAAGCACCGGTCCACCCACATATCAAATTATCAAAGTACCGAACGTGAATCATATGAACGTGATGAAAACTAGCTTGACGATAATTCCCAAGTGTCCTCGGGAGCTCCTTTCTCGTTATTAGAAATTGTACAGGCTTATCCTTTGCTACATAAAGGATTGGGCCACCTTGCTGCACTTTGTTTACTTTATTTACTTGTTACTCGTTACCATTTATCTTATCACAAAACTATCTATCACCTACAATTTCAGTGCTTGCAGAGAAAACCTTACTGAAAACCGCTTATCATTTCCTTCTGCTCCTCGTTGGGTTCGACACTCTTACTTATCGAAAGGACTACGATTGATCCCCTACACTTGTGGGTCATCAAGACTCTTTCTGGAACCGTTGCCAGGGAGTGTAGCGCTTTTGGTGAGTGGAACTTGGTAAGGAAACATTTATATAGCGTGCTGAATTTTTCGGTTACTTGTCACTATGGAAACTAATCCTTTGAGAGGCTTGTTTGGGGTATCTTCACCCCAACCAGAAGAGAAAAGGGTTGCTCCTCAACCTACTGAACTTTATGAAAATATTTACTTTGAGTTCCCTTCGGGTATGATAGAGAAACTGCTAGTTAATCCATTTGCAGGAGATGGAACATTGCATCCCGATTTACACCTTATCTTTGTGGATAAAGTTTGTGGATTATTTAAGCTTACCAATCGTCGGAACTCCTTATTGCAACCCAAGATTTCAAATGGGACTTATTGGAAAGAATTAAATGCAACTCTGAAGATTGGGGTTCCGACGATGGTAAGGAGTCAGGTATGACACCCAAGTTTTATTGTGTTAAATCTTTTATGGATACCGATGCTTTTCGTGGATTTAGCGCTAAGTATGGACTTGACTCTGAGATAGTAGCTTCTTTCTGTGAATCTTTTGCTACTCACGTTGATCTTCCTAAAGAGAAGTGGTTTAAATATAATCCTCATGTTGAAGTGAAAGTAGTTGCACCTATTACAATCGAAGAAAAGACTATCACCTATAGTGATCCTATTGTTCCTACTACTTATGTTGAGAAACCTCCTTTTCCGATTAGGATAAAGGATCATGCTAAAGCTTCGACTGTTGTTCATAAGAGTAATACTAGGACTTATACACCTCCTAAGCAAATTAATGTTGAACCTAGTATTGATGTGGTTAAAGATCTCTTGGATGAGGATTTAGATGGGCATGTTATTTATTTCTGTGGTGAGACTGCTAATATTGCTAGACCAGATACTAAGATACATAGACCTGTTGTAGGCATGCATGTTATTTCTGTTAAAATAGGAGATCATTGTTATCATGGCTTATGTGATATGGGTGCTAGTGCTAGTGCAATACCTTATACCTTATATCAAGAAATTATGCATGACATTGCACCCATTGAGTTAGAAGACATTGATGTTATTATTAAGCTTGCTAATAGGGATACCATTAAACCCTTTGGGATTGTTAGAGATGTTGAAGTTTTGTGTGGGAAGGTTAAATACCCTGCTGATTTTCTTGTTCTTGGTTCCCTAGAAGATGATTTTTGTCCCATTATTTTTGGTAGACCCTTCTTGAATACAGCTAGTGCTAAGATTGATTGTAAAAAAGATACTGTCATAGTTGGCATAGATGGTATGTCTCATGAGTTTAATTTTGCTAAGTTTCATAGACAACCTCGTGGTAGGGAACCACCTAGTAAGGATGAAATTGTTGGCCTTGCTTCCATTGCTGTTCCTCCTACTGATCTGTTAGAACAATATTTGCTAGACCATGAAAACGATATGTTTATGAAGGAAAGAAGGGAAATAGATGAAGTGTTCCTTAAAGAGGAACCTATGCTGAAACATAACCTTCTCGTTGAAATTCTTGGGGATCCCCCTCCACCCAAGGGTGATCCCGTGTTTGAACTCAAACCATTACCTGATAATCTTAAGTATGCTTATCTTGATGAAAAGGAAATATATCCTGTTATTATTAGTGCTAACCTTTCAGAGAAAGAAGAAGAAAGATTATTGAAAACTCTGAAGAAGCACCGAGCAGGTATTGGATATACTTTGGATGATCTTAAGGGCATGAGTCCCACATTATGCCAACACAAAATTACAGTGGAAAAAGATGCCAACCCAGTTAGAGATCCTCAAAGATGATTAAATCCCAAGATGAAGGAAGTGGTAAGAAAGGAGATACTAAAGCTCCTTGAGGCAGGTATTATTTATCCCGTTGCTGATAGTGAATGGGTAAGCCCTGTCCATTATGTTCCTAAAAAGGGAGGTATTACAGTTGTTCCTAATGATAAAGATGAATTGATCCCGCAAAGAATTATTACAGGTTATAGGATGGTAATTGATTTCCGTAAGTTAAATAAAGCTACTAAGAAAGATCATTACCCTTTACCTTTTATTGATCAAATGTTAGAAAGACTATCCAAACACACACATTTGTGCTTTCTAGATGGTTATTCTGGCTTCTCTCAAATACCTGTGTCAGCGAAGGATCAATCTAAAACTACTTTTACTTGCCCTTTTGGTACTTTTACTTATAGACGTATGCCTTTTGGTTTATGTAATGCACCTGCTACCTTTCAAAGATGCATGATGGCTATATTCTCTGATTTTTGTGAATAGATTTGTGAGGTATTCGTGGATGATTTCTCCGTTTATGGATCCTCTTTTGATGATTGTTTGAGCAACCTTGATCGAGTTTTGCAGAGATGCAAAGACACTAGTCTCGTCCTGAATTGGGAAAAGTGTCGCTTGATGGTTAATGAAGGCATTGTCTTGGGGCATAAGATTTCCGATAGAGCTATTGAAGTTGACAAAGCCAAAGTTGATGCTATTGAAAAGATGCCATGTCCCTAGGACATAAAAGGTATAAGAAGTTTCCTTGGTCACGCCGGTTTTTATAGGAGGTTCATTAAGGACTTTTCTAAAATCTCTAGGCCTCTGACTAATTTATTGCAAAAAGGTATTCCTTTTGTCTTCGATGATGATTGTGTAGAAGCATTTGAAATACTTAAGAAAGCTTTGATCACTGCACCTATTGTCCAACCACCTGATTGGAATTTACCTTTTGAAATTATGTGCGATGCTAGTGATTATGTTGTAGGTGCTATTCTAGGGCAAAGAGTCGATAAGAAATTGAAGGTTATCCAGTATGCTAGTAAGACGCTTGATACTGCCCAAAGAAATTATGCTACTACTAAAAAAGAATTCTTAGCAGTTGCGTTTGCATGTGATAAGTTTAGACCTTACATTGTTGATTCCAAAGTTACTATTCACACTGATCATGCTGCTATTAAATATCTCATGGAAAAGAAAGATGCTAAGCCTAGACTCGTTAGATGGGTTCTCTTGCTCCAAGAATTTGATTTACATATTATTGATAGAAAGGGAGCTGAGAACCCCGTTGCAGATAACTTGTCTAGGTTAGTGAATGTTCTTGATAACCCACTACCTAATGATGATAGTTATCCTGATGAACAATTAGCGGTCATTAATGCTTCTCGTACTGCTCCTTGGTATGCTGATTATGCTAATTACATTGTTTCTAAATTTATAACGCCTAGCTTCACATACCAGAAAAATAAAAAAGTTCTTTTATGATTTAAGACATTACTTCTGGGATGACCCACACCTTTATAAAGAAGGAGTAGATGGTGTTATTAGACGTTGTGTAACTGAGCATGAACAGGAACATATCCTACGCAAGTGTCACTCTGAATCCTATGGAGGACACCACACTGGAGACAGAACTGCACACAAGGTACTACAATCTGGTTTTTATTGGCCTACTCTCTTCAAAGATGCTCGTAAGTTTGTCTTATCTTGTGATGAATGTCAAAGAATAGGTAACATTAGTAGACGTCAAGAAATGCCTATGAATTATTCTCTTGTTATTGAACCGTTTGATGTTTGGGGCTTTGATTATATGGGACATTTTCCTGCCTCTAATGGTTATACACATATTTTAGTTGCTGTTGATTACGTTACTAAGTGGGTAGAAGCTATTCCAACTAGTAGTGCTGATCATAACACTTCTATTAAAATGCTTAAAGAAGTTATTTTTCCGAGGTTTGGAGTCCCTAGATATCTTATGACTGATGGTGGTTCACATTTTATTCATGGTGCCTTCCGTAAGATGCTTGCTAAGTATGATCTCAATCATAGAATCGCATCTCCTTATCATCCGCAGTCTAGTGGTCAAGTAGACTTGAGAAATAGAGAGATCAAATTAATTTTGCAAAAGACTGTGAATAGATCTAGAAAGAATTGGTCCAAAAAAACTTGATGATGCACTGTGGGCCTATAGAACTGCATACCAAAATCCTATGGGTATGTCTCCATATAAGACGGTTTATGGAAAAGCATGTCATTTACCTCTTGAACTTGAACATAAGGCATATTGGGCTATTAAAGAGCTCAATTATGACTTGAGACTTGCCGGTGAGAAGAGGTTGTTTGATATTAGCTCACTTGACGAATGGAGAACCCAAGCGTATGAGAATGCCAAGCTATTCAAAGAAAAAGTTAAACGCTGGCATGATAAGAGGATACAAAAGCATGAGTTTAACGTAGGAGATTATGTATTATTATTCAACTCTCGTTTATGATTTTTTGCAGGAAAACTTTTCTCGAAATGGGAAGGTCCTTACATTATCAAGGAGGTCTATCGTTCTGGTGCCATAAAAATCAACAACTTCGAAGGCACGAGTCCGAGGGTGGTAAACGGTCAAAGAATTAAACATTATATTTCAGGTAATCCTATCAATGTTGAAACTAATATCATTGAAACCGTAACTCCTGAGGAATACATAAGGGACACTTTACAGAATGTTCCAGACTCCAAAAAGGAATAGGTATGTGGTACGGTAAGTAAACCGACTCCAAAACAACTCCAATGGCAATTTTTATCAGTTTTGGAATATTTAAGAATTTTAGGAAGAAAGAAGTAGTCCGAAAGGGACACGAGGCCCCCACGAGAGTGGAGGGCGCGCCCCCTCCTACTGGGCACGCCCCCCTGTCTCATGGACACCTTGTGTGCCTCCCGGACTCCGTTTTCTTGCACGTTACGTATTTTGGTCGGTAAAAATTCATTATATATACTCTCCAAGATCTAGAAAGAATTGGTCCAAAAAACTTGATGATGCACTGTGGGCCTATAGAACTGCATACAAAAATCCTATGGGTATGTCTCCATATAAGATGGTTTATGGAAAAGCGTGTCATTTACCTCTTGAACTTGAACATAAGGCATATTGGGCTATTAAAGAGCTCAATTATGACTTCAGACTTGCCAGTGAGAAGAGGTTGTTTGATATTAGCTCACTTGACGAATGGAGAACCCAAGCGTATGAGAATGCCAAGCTATTCAAATAAAAAGTTAAACGCTGGCATGATAAGAGGATACAAAAGCGTGAGTTTAACGTAGGAGATTATGTATTATTATTCAACTCTCGTTTAAGATTTTTTGCAGGAAAACTTCTCTCGGAATGGGAAGGTCCTTACGTTATCGAGGAGGTATATCATTCTGGTGCCATAAAAATCAACAACTTCAAAGGCACGAGTCTGAAGGTGGTAAATGGTCAAAGAATTAAACATTATATTTCAGGTAATCCTATCAATGTTGAAACTAATTTCATTGAAACCGTAACTCCTAAGGAATACATAAGGGACACTTTACAGAACGTTCCAGACTCCGAAAAGGAATAGGTATGTGGTACGGTAAGTAAACCGACTCCAAAACAACTCCAATGGCAATTTTTATAAGTTTTCGAATATTTAAGAATTTTAGGAAGAAAGAAGTAGTCCGAAAGGTACACGAGGCCCCCATGAGAGTGGAGGGCGTGCCCCCTCCTACTGGGCGCGCACCCCTGTCTCGTGGACACCTCGTGTGCCTCCCGGACTCCGGTTTCTTGCACGTTACGTATTTTGGTTGGTAAAAATTCATTATATATACTCTCGAAGATCTAGAAAGATTTGGTCCAAATAACTTGATGATGCACTGTGGGCCTATAGAAATGCATACAAAAATCCTACGGGTATGTCTTCATATAAGATGGTTTATGGAAAAGCATGTCATATACCTCTTGAACTTGAACATAAGGCATATTGGGCTATTAAAGAGCTCAATTATGACTTTAGACTTGCCGTTGAGAAGAGGTTGTTTGATATTAGCTCACTTGATGAATGGAGAACCCAAGCGTATGAGAATGCCAAGCTATTCAAAGAAAAAGTTAAACGCTGGCATGATAAGAGGATACAAAAGCGTGAGTTTAACGTAGGAGATTATGTATTATTATTCAACTCTTGTTTAAGATTTTTTGCAGGAAAACTTCTCTCGAAATGGGAAGGTCCTTACGTTATCGAGGAGGTCTATCGTTCTGGTGCCATAAAAATCAACAACTTCGAAGGCACGAGTCCGAGGGTGGTAAATAGTCAAAGAATTAAACATTATATTTCAGGTAATCCTATCAATGTTGAAACTAATATCATTGAAACCGTAACTCCTGAGGAATACATAAGGGACACTTTACAGAACATTCCAGACTCCGAAAAGGAATAGGTATGTGGTACGGTAAGTAAACCGACTCCAAAACAACTCCAATGGCAATTTTTATCAGTTTTGGAATATTTAAGAATTTTAGGAAGAAAGAAGTAGTCCGAAAGGGACACGAGGCCCCCACGAGAGTGGAGGGCGCGCCCCCTCCTACTGGGCGCGCCCCCTATCTCGTGGACACCTCGTGTGCCTCCCGGACTCCGTTTTCTTGCACGTTACGTATTTTGGTCGGTAAAAATTCATTATATATACTTTCGAAGGTTTTGACCACCGTACCATGCAAATATCCTCTGTTTTCGTTTTGAGATGTTCCTGTTGCAGAATAAAGCAAGATGTCTTCTCAGGAGTCAGTCGGGGAGAGTCGGGTGTCTCACCCAACACCGGGTCCAGGAGCAAATAGCGATGCCTATCACTTTGGACCATCAACGGAGGATGAGATGGAGGCTGATTTGAAAAGGATAGATGCCATGGAGGAGGATCAAGAAGTTACCTCTCGTCTCCAAGCAGAATTATCTATGGGGGAACTACCTAGCCTGGCTATCCCTACTTCGGTCACCCCTTCCAACCTTAGATTTCTTTCTTATGAAAATATGAAAAAGAGTTTCACTTGTTCTCCAGAAGCTATGCAGCATCCTTGGGTAAAAGGAGCTTTGGCCGTTACGGGCAAGCTCCGTAAAGAAATTATGGACCTCAAACAACAAGTCAACAAGCTCGAGGAGGAGAACCATATCCTGAAGGGCATCATCGCCAAGAAGATCATAACACCAACCGTGAAGGAGAAATAATTACATGGGTATGGGCACTCCCCTTGGCAATTGCCAACCTTGGGGGAGGTGCCCCGGTATCGTATCACCATCACACTCCTATCTTTACCGCTTTATTTAGTTCGATCCTTTTAGTAGTATCTTGATCTAGTAGACTGAAGTTTTGATATCAAGTAGTCTGAGTTTTGCTTTGTGATCTCTTTTTGTAATCGAGTCCGTGAGCTATCTATAACAAAGATTAGTGTTGACTCAAGGGCTTTGCTATGTTTCTATGATCTTGAGAAAGTAGAAAGAATAAAAGAGTTCATATTGATCTTATGGATAGTGATAGCTTCACATATAGAAAGTATGAGGCATAAAAATTGTTGGGAGTTGATGAACGTAGTTTTGGTCATCGTTGCAATTAATAGGAAGTGATAAGGGAAGAGGGGTTCACATATAAAT
Source organism: Triticum aestivum (assembly GCF_018294505.1). Lineage (NCBI taxonomy): Eukaryota > Viridiplantae > Streptophyta > Magnoliopsida > Poales > Poaceae > Triticum > Triticum aestivum. The sequence continues at coordinate 214,050,960 of NC_057798.1, forward strand.
ATATTATCTTGGACACCTTTTTATAATTGGGAGCACTCATTAGGTATGACATGCTAAAAGAGTTGACGTTGGACAAGGAAGACAACGTAACGGTTTATGTTTTCGCGCATCTCAGTTAAAGTATATTGTCATTAACCTTCCAAACATGTTGAGCTTGCCTTTCTCCCTCATGCTAGCCAAATTCCTTGCACCAATTAGAGATACTACTTGTGCTTCCAAATACCCTTAAACCCAGTTTTGCCATGAGAGTCCACCATACCTACCTATGGATTGAGTAAGATACTTCAAGTAAGTTTTCATGTGGCAAGCAATGAAAATTGCTATCTAAATATGTATGACTTATTAGTGCAGAGAAAATAAGCTTTGTACGATCTTGTTGTGGAAGTAATAAAAGCGACGGACTGCATAATAAAGGTCCACATACAAGGGGCAATATAAAGTGACGTTCTTTTGCATTCAGATTTTGTGCATCAACCCTAAACGCACATGACAACCTCTGCTTCCCTCTGCGAAGAGCCTATCTTTTACTTTATGTTTTCACTTTATGCTTGAGTCAAGGTGATCCTCAACTTTCCCTTTTTTTCATTTTATCCTTTGGCAAGCTCCTCGTGTTTGAAAGATCATGATATATATATCCAATTGGATGTTAGTTAGCATGGGCTATTATTGTTGACATCACCTAAAGGTGAATACGATGGGAGGCAACACAATAAGCCCCTATCTTTCTCAGTGTCCAGCTGAAACTCCATAACCACAAGTATTGCGTGAGTGTTAGCAATTATAGAAGACTACAAGATAGTTGAGTATGTGAGCTTGCTGAAAAGCTCTATTGTTGATTCTTTCTGATGTTACGATAAATTGCAATTGCTTCAATGACTGAGATTATAGTTTGTTAGTTCCCAATGAAGTTTTTGAACCATACTTGACATTGTGAATTGATTGTTACTTAAGCATAAGAAATCATATGATAAAATATATATATATATATTGTTGTTATAAGAATGATCATGATGCCCTCATGTCCGTATTTTATTTTTATCGACACATCTATCTCTAAACATGTGGACATATTTTTCGATTTCGGCTTCCGCTTGAGGACAAGCGAGGTCTAAGCTTGGGGGAGTTGATACGTCCATTTTGCGTCATGTTTTTATATCAATATTTATTGCATTATGGGCTGTTATTACACATTATATCTCAATACTTATGGCTATTCTCTCTTATTTTACAAGGTTTACCATGAAGAGGGGGAATGTCGGCAGCTGGAATTCTGGCTGGAAAAGGAGCAAACATTGGAAACCTATTCTGCACAGCTCCAAAAGTCCTGAAACTCCACGAAACATCTTTTGGAATTAATAAGAATTTTTGAGCGAAAGAAATACACCAGGGGGCCCACACCCTGTCCAGGAGAGTGGAGGGCGCCCCCCTACAGGGCGCGCCCCCTATCTCCTGGGTCCCCTAGTGGGCCTCCGGTGTCCATCTTCTACTATATCAGAGCTTTTACCCTAAATCATGGGCAAGCTTACGGGACGAAACTCCACCGCCACGAGGCGGAACCAATCTAGGGCTCTGGCGGAGCTGTTCTGCCCGGGACACTTCCCTCCGGGAGGGGGAAATCATCACCAACATCATCACCAACGATCCTCTCATCGGGAGAGGGTCAATCTCCATCAACATCTTCACCAGCACCATCTCCTCTCAAAACCCTAGTTCATCTCTTGTATCCAATCTTGTATCAAAACCACAAATTGGTACCTATGGGTTGCTAGTAGTGTTGATTACTCCTTGTAGTTGATGCTAATTGGTTTACTTGGTGGAAGATCATATGTTCAGATCCTTTATGCATATTATTACTCCTCTGATTATGAACATGAATATGCTTTGTGAGTAGTTACGTTTGTTCCTGAGGACATGGGTGAAGTCTTGCTATTAGTAGTCATGTGAATTTGGTATTCGTTCGATATTTTGATGAGATGTATGTTGTCTTTTCCTCTAGTGGTGTTATGTGAATGTCGACTACATGACACTTCACCATTATTTGGGCCTAGATGAAGGCATGGGGAAGTAATAAGTAGATGATGGGTTGCTAGAGTGACATGAGCTTAAATCCCAGTTTATGTGTTGCTTCGTTAGGGGCTGATTTTGATCCATATGTTTAATGTTGTGGTCAGGTTTACCTTAATACTTCTTTTGTAGTTGCGGATGCTTGCAATAGGGGTTAATCATAAGTGGGATGCTTGTCCAAGTAAGGGCAGTACCCAAGCACCGGTCCACCCACATATCAAATGATCAAAGTACCGAACGCGAATCATATGAACGTGATGAAAACTAGCTTGACGATAATTCCCATGTGTCCTCGGGAGCTCCTTTCTCATTATTAGAAATTGTCCAGGCTTATCCTTTGCTACATAAAGGATCGGGCCACCTTGCTGCACTTTGTTTACTTTATTTACTTGTTACTCGTTACCATTTATCTTATCACAAAACTATCTATCACCTACAATTTCAGTGCTTGTAGAGAAAACCTTACTGAAAACCGCTTATTATTTCCTTCTGCTCCTCGTTGGGTTCGACACTCTTACTTATCAAAAGGACTACGATTGATCCCCTACACTTGTGGGTTATCAGGTATGCCCCGGTTGGCATCCCATCATTCTTCTTCAACAATTATCGGTATACCTAGGTTTTTGTTTTGTTCGCATGATTTGTGTCCTTTGTGTTTTTCTTTTTCTTTAGGAATCATGCTAGTATGAGATATCCCTTCAAGGATATTATAGAATGCTCTTTGTTCTTCACTTAAATCTTTTGAGTATGGTTTTATAGAATGTTTCGTGTGCTTCACCTATATATTTTGAGCTTGGATATTGGTTAGTATATATTAATTGTAGAATGCCCCATGAACTTCACTTATATCTTTTGGAGTATGAATAATACTATCATCTAAAGTGGGTTTGGAAAAGTTTCAACTTTAGGAATTAGTGATCCCACTATTTTGGAGGGTGTTGAATCTTAGTGTGATATTTATGAAAGTCGATTTGGAAGAGTGTCAACTTTAGTTAGTAATGATTCCACTATTTCAGAAGAGGTTCCAATTGATTATGAGAACGAAGTTGATATCTATGATGATTATTGTGATGACATGTATGCTATAAAGGAATATGTTAACCATGAAACTTGTCCTCGTGCTTTTAATTTTCAATTGGATTATGCCTCACATGACAGTTATTTTGTTGAGTTTGCTCCCACTATTCCGAATGAGAAGAATTTTTGCTTATGTGGAGAGTAGTAAAATTTCTATGCTTGTAGATCATGAAAAGAATGCTTTATGTGATGGTTATATTGTTGAACTCATTCATGATGCTACTGAAAATTATTATGAAGGAGGAATACATGCTTGTATGGGTTGCAATAATATCAAGTTTCCTCTCTATGTGCTTAAAAGTTTTGAAGTTATACTTGTTTTGCCTTCCTATTAGTTGATTCTTGTTCCTATAAATTGTGTGCTCACAATATCCCTAGGCATAGGAAGTGGGTTAGATTTTAATGTGCTAGTCATATTCTTCATGATGCTCTCTTTATGTTTCAATTCTTATCTTTTATGTGAGCATCATTGAAATCATCATGCCTAGCTAAAAAGCATTAAAGAAAAGCGCTTGTTGGGAGACAACCCAATATTTACCCTTATTGTTTTTGTGTGATTAAGCTAATGTAGTAATCATGTTATATATATTTTGTTTCAATAAAGTTACAAGTAAGACCTTTGGGGAGACTTGCGTGAAAGTTAATGTGATCTTGCTGTAAAAAACAGAAACTTTGCGCTCACAAGATTAGCTGTCATTTTTTACAGAAGAGTGATTTTGAGTTGATTCTTTTCTAAGAAGATTAATAGACAAATTCCTCACGTCCACCAATTTATTTCATAATTTTTGGAGTAGCATAAGTATGGTTGTTGTTCAGATCATTACAGACTGTTCTGTTTCTGACAGATTCTGTTTTCATTGCATAGTTTGCTTGTTTTCTAGTTTCTATTGCTTATATTTATCAATATAAATTGTAGAAATGATATGGTACAGTAGGAATTGTGTGAGAAAAATTATGAATCCTGTATTTGACAGTTCCAAAGTGAATGATTTACTCTTTATCATACTAACCCATCTCACGATGTTCCGTTAAGTTTTGTGTGATTGAAGTTTACAAGTTTTGAGTGAGATATCGATATGAGGAGAATAAGGAGTGGAAAAACCCCAATATTGGGGATGCCCAAGGCACACCAAGGTAATATTCAAATAAGACTCAAGCGCCTAAGCTTGGGGATGCCCCGTAAGGCATCCCCTCTTTCGTCTTCAAAACTATCGGTGTACCTTACTCGGAGCTATATTTTTATTCGTCACATGATATGTGTTTTGCTTGGAGAGTATTTTCAATTTTACTTGATGTTTGAATAAAATCATTGTATCTGAAATCTTGAATGAAAATAAATCCTCCCATGGATAGTAAATTATTTGACTACTCAGTGTTCTTCACTTATATCTTTTTGGAGTAGTTTGTCATTTACTCACGTGCTTCACATATATCCTATGAGTAAATGGTTGAATGAATTGAATATCATAAATCAGAATTTATATATATGTTTCGTATTCTTATAACATGGGGAGTAATGACTTCACACATAATAAGTATAGGTAGTAAACTTATTGAAAGTTAGCAAACGTAGTATTGGTCACTTGAACTCATGAAAGAATATTAAAGAGAGATTTCACATATAAATATAATATCTTGGACATCTTTTGTAATAGCACTCATTAAAATACGACCTGCTAAAAAGTTGATGTCGGACAAGGAAGACAACTTAATGGGTTATGTTTTCCTATATCCAAAACGTTATATTGTCTTGGATCATCCAACATGTTGAGCTTGCCTTTCCCTCTCATGCTAGCCAAATTCTTTGCACCAAGTAGAGATACTACTTGTGCTTCCAAACATTCCTTAACCTAGTTTTGCCATGAGAGTCCACCATACCTATCTATGGATTGAGTAAGATCCTTCAAGTAACTTGTCATCGGTGCATGCAATAAAAAAATTGCTCCTTAAATATGTATGATCTATTAGTGCGAAGAAAATAAGCTTTATATGAACTTGTGATAGGGAAGAAATAAAAGCGATGGACTGCATAATAAAGATCTTTATCACAAGCGGCAATATAAAGTGACGTTCCTTTGCATTAAGATTTTGTGAAGGACCTATCTTTTACTTTTATCTTCTACCCTTATACAAGAGTCATGGTGATCATCACCTTTCCTTTTTACACTTTTTCCTTTGGCAAGCACTTTGTGTTGGAGCGATCCGGATATATATATCCACTTGGATGTAGGTTTTCATAAATTATTATTGTTGACATTACCCTCGAGGTCAAAGGTTGGGAGGCCAAACTGTAAGCCCCTATCTTTCTTTGTGTCCGATTGAGACTTTGAACCCATAAAATATCACATGAGTGTTAGGAATTGTGTAAGATTAAATGATAGTTGAGTATGTGGAGTTTGCTGAATCAAAGCTCTTACATAGACCCTTCCCGAAAACAAGATGAATTGCAATTGTTTGATGACTAAGACCATGGTTTGTTAGTTTTCAAGAAAGTTTATGAACTATACTTTATGTCGGGGAAACTGATCCACGAACACCTATGGGGATCGGCGGACCGAGCCCCTTTCGATTCGGCGAGGGCGGAGGTCGTGCAAAGAGCGGATCGAGGCGAGGCACATGAGCAGTTTACCCAGGTTCGGGCCGCACGGATGCGTAAAACCCTACTCCTGCTTGTCTGGCTGTATTGAATCTTTGCTCAGGAGCGATGGACACTACCAGACTGAGCGTGGGATTGTTTTTGGTGTTTCGAATGAGCCGAACCCCCTCCCCCGTTGTGCATGGGCCTCCTTTTATGGGATAAAGGGGTCACCGACAGGTGGCAACGCAGAGAAGGGTAAAAATGTAAAAAGCTAGGTAGTTGGTACAGTTGCTTGTACAGTGCCCCCCTACCTAACTCTGACGGTAGGGGACAAGGGCATTAAATGCCCGTCTGTGTCGCCTAAACAGTACCGCAATGGACCGCTTGGGACGCCATCGTTTGCCACGATGGTTATCGTGTCAGCGCCTGCTTGCCACCTCGCACCCCTAGCTGCGCGGCCTCCTACCACGTGTGCTTGGGAGGATTCCAGAGGGACACGTTGGCGGGGGTGCTGGAGCGCGGGCACGAAGTGGGGGTTTCCCGCGGCAAGCTCCTTGCCGCGGTCGTCGTCTTGTCGCATCCGGAAGCTTGTCGCTTGCCGGACCTTGCCGGAGCGTGCGGTGCGTCGCGGCAAGTCTCTTGTGGTGCCTTGGTTGGCCTTCCCGGCAAGCTCCTCTTGCCGGGGGCTTGTCTCTTTGCCGGCAAGCTTCCGTTGCCGGGGCCTTGGTTGGTCTTCAAAGTAGCCGCGGAGGATCTTGGCGGTCGCCCGGCAAGCCTTGCCGCGGGGTGCTGCAACTGCCCGTGCACAAGTTCGGGATACTAAGGTACCCCTACTTTAGTACACCGACAGGAGCCCCCGGGCCTGGGCCATACGCGGTGCCGAGCGCTGTTGGGCCAGGCCCAAAACAGTGCACGGGCACGCTCGGCCTGGGACGTGCCGAATCTAACTCCGCATCCACCGCGCCCCCCGCAACGGCACGCGTCAATCACGGTGTCGTGGGGGAGATCGTGGGCGTTGTTTATTGGGAAAGGCGAAACGTCCGCCCCCCTTCTCCTCATAAGCAGGGGAAACAGGGGGATTTCCCCTATCTTCATCATGCGCTGTTGCAATCTCAGCAACCTCCGCCGCCCTCCTCCGCTTCCAAAGTCGAAAGAGAGCAGCACTCCGCTCCCGTCGCCGCCGTCACTACCAGCGCCGTCGACCTCCCCCACCGCCTCCGCCATGGCTTCGAAGCCCGGAAAGGGGAAGGGTGCGAAAGCCGTGAAGTCGACCGAAGCGCAGCGGCTTGAGGCGCTGCGGAAAGAGCGGGCCACCTTCCTCCCCGAGCTCTCCGCCCAGAACCTGAGGGAGTGGTACCATCTCTTCTGGTCGACGGAGACACGGGCGCATCCGCGCACGAAGGTACTCTCCGCCATTACCTCGCCAGAAGCTCCAGTTGGCGGGTACCCTTTCTTTGCCGTGTTCTTCTACTGTGGGCTCTGCCCGCCATTCTCTGATTTCTTCTGTGATATCATGAATACCTACGGGCTCCACCTCCTTGATTTCACCCCCAACGCTGTCTTGACAATGGCAGTTTTCGCCCATCTATGCGAAAACTTTGTCGGAGTCCACCCCAATGTAGCTCTCTTCCGTCATTTCTTCATGCCTCGTGTCGAGAGGGGGGTACCCCTTGCCGGAGGGATCGCCTGGATCTCGCGAGCCGGCAAGAAGGAGACCTATCTGGAGGGGGAGCTCCGCAGCAAGTGGGAGGAGTGGAGAGCAAGCTGGTGCTGGGTTGTAGAGGAGAACCCGCAGCCGTTCACCGTCCTGCGCCAAACCCCAGCAGTGCGAGGCAATGATTGGAGCGCCTTGTCCGCGGATGATGACAAGCTGAATATCGCCACCACCCGGATCTTGCGCCTCAGGCTTGCCGGGTTGACTGTAGGAGCTGTCGGAGCAGATTTCCTCCGCCGCTGCATCGCCCCTCTGCAGGCGAGGGGGAGACCCGCCTGGGAATTTGGAGGCCCGGCGGACATCATGAGGTTGCGCCCAGGCCTCAACTTCAACTTCACCGTCATGGAATTGGACGGGATACTTAAGGAGATATTCAAGCACGACTCGCAGCATCCCGAGTGGTTCAGGTTGCCGGCAGGCGTAGTGCCCCTGTGCAACAACTCCTCGCGCGACCGCATCTGCGCAATGATGCCATTGTGTGACTCGCACGGGATCACTCCAACTTGGCAAGAGCCCGCCGGCGACGTTGTGCAGCAGTTCTTTGACAGCCTAGTGGAGGTGGCGGTCAATGCTGACGAGAAGAAACTCCTCATCCGCGACACCACCGAACAAGAGATGGAGCGCATCGCCACCAGGGCGGAAGAGGCGGCGGCAGCCGCGGCCATGGGTGAATTCGGGTTCACTGTGGAGGAAGCGGACGCGGCGTTGGCGACGAGTCTTGCCGAACGGGAGTAGCCCGAAGAGGAAGACGAGCTCGTCGCGCCCGACGCCGAGTCAAACGAGCCTGCTGAGGGTGCGAGCGGTCCGCCATCTCCGAGAAGCTTGCCGCGAGCGGGGCCCGTGGCACAGCCCTCAGGGCAGCCAAGAAGGCGCCTCCGCGGGATTGGCGACGCAGCAGAGCGGCAAGTGGGCCAACAGCCGCAGCATCGCGCGACGCATTCTACCGCGGCAAGCACGGTTGCCGCGGGAGCGCCTCCCACCGCAGCGACAACTGGAGCGGGGTCGTCCCAGGCTGGAGCCGCAGCCCCCGTCAAGCGGCCAAGGGATCCCACCCCTCCACCTCGCCGCGCCGGAAGTGGGCCGAACTTCGACCTCTCCGTGCTCAGCTCTGACGAGGAGGAAGAAGAAGAAGAGTAAGACCCCCTTGCTTGTTCTCGAATTTGCTGTTCTTGTCTTGCCTCAGATCTGATCCACCCTGGGTTCTCCTTTTCAGGACACTGGCCCAGAGGGCGGCGAAGAGAGCCAAGTCTCAGGTGGTGAACATCGAGGACGAGCCCACTGCGACGGCAGGAGGTGCGCCCGAGACCACCTTGCCGGATCTGGCCAACACTTCGCGGAGCAGCCCCCAGCGCAGCCCCCAACGTAAGCATACGGTTTACTTTTCTGCATCTGGGCGCGCGTGGTTGCTCCTTTCCTTTGTTGATATCTGATCGCTGGTTCGCTTGCGCAGGAGCAAAACAACTTCATCAGGAGCAGGAGGGCCTGGTGATCTCCTCCGACTCGTCATCTGCTTCGACTACGCTGCCAAGGGTGGACTCCCCGGCAAGGGAGCGTTCTCCGGCAAGGGAGCGATCTCCGGCAAGGGAGCGATCTCCAGCAAGGGAGGAGTCTCCGACAAGGAGGGAGTATCTGGCAAGGGACAGCGCCAATGATCCCCCGATGGTGGAGGGTATGACAACAGATCCCAGCACAGGTAGCCCTTCTTGCTCGAAACTTACCTTGTAGTCTTCTGCTGATTTTTCTTCTCGGATACTTGTTTGATTTCTCCTCCTTCTCCGGTCGTCAGTCCCACCCTCCGCGGATCCGATGGAGACAGAGGCGGGCGACGAGGGGGGCGCGCGCGGCAATACTGATGACGTCGCGGCCACCGAAGGAGGAGCTGGCGCTGACGTGCCCGTCGGCGAAGAGGCCACCAAGGCTGCTGCCGAAGAAGCCGGCGGGGGATCTGGCGATCGCACTGACGGCCCTGAGGCCGCAGGAGCGCCAGGCGCTGCACCGACCGCCGATCCCCCCGCCGCTTCCGCAGCGGCAGGCTCCGGGGAGCCCCAACCCGGCGCCTATCTGAAGGCCGGCGAGGGCATCTTCATCAAGCTCCCCTGGGCGTCAAGCTCCAGGGCGCCGGTGGAAGGAGAAGCTCTGGATGGGGAGGTGCTTGCCTCCGCCGGGTTGTCTATCGTTGACACACCGGGAAGCAGCAGCGGCGAGCCTGAGGAGGACCGGCTGCTACGGAGGCTGCTGGCGCTCTACCGCGCCCGCCAAGCCAAGCTGGAGTCCCGGGAAGCGCTCGTCGCGAGGGCGAGCGTGGACATAGAGAAGCGCGCGGAGGAGCTCCGGGGTCTTCGCCAAGAAACTCTCCGGGCCTTGGCGGAGGAGCGGGAGCAGCTTGCTGAGGAGCGGAAGGCCTTCCTCCTTGAGAAGGCTGAGGCTGAAGAGCAGCAGCGGCTCACCGCGAGAAGTTGAGCGCGCGAGAAGGCGATCTGGCTCAGCGGAAAGTGAACCTCGACAGCCACGAAGAGGAGCTCGCCGCGCGTGAACTGGCACTTGGCGGGACGCTCCAAGAGGCAAAGGATGCGGCTGCGGCTGCCGAGGCCGCCAAGAAAGAATTGGAGGCAAAACTGGCGCAGCTAGAAACTGGTCTGAAGGCTGGTGGCGAAGAGCTTGCCGCGCTCAAGCTGGAGCGCGAGAAGGAAGCCCTTGCCCACGGTGAGCTGCAGGGCCTACTCGCCAAGAGGGGCAAGGAACTGAGTGCCGCCAAGGATTCCAATGCCGATCTGATGCTGAAGCTGGTCACCTTGACGGAGACGTTGGACAGCGCCAGGAAACGGGAGGCAGACTTGAAAAAGGACATCGAGGCCAATGATGCGCTGCTGGCGAGGGCCGCCGAAACCCAGAATCTCCTCAGAGATACTATGGAGCTCTGGACGGAGGGCCTCGTGAATGCTGCGGCAGTCATTGAAGGGGAGCTGGTGCAGCTGGGGGTGGAAGGCTTCGGATATTCCTCCGACGAGAATCTCCAACCCAGCGTCAAGCTCACTCTGTTCTTCAAGGGCGTGGCGACGGCTCTCCAGCAGCTCCGGGAACGGATCCCAAAGCAGCTGGCCGACGAGTCGTGCACGATCTGCGCCGGCGCTCTGGAGAAGGTGCTGATGAAGGTGGCCTTCCGCAATCCGGGCCTCCGCCTCACCAATATCCTCAGGACCTTACCGCCAGAAGCTGATCTGGAGGAGCTCAAAGCCCTTGTCGCACCCATTGTGGACAAGGTGAGCGGAATCAAGAGGGTCGAAGGCGATCGCGTAGATTAGGCCGTCTAGCTCTTCTTTCCTTGCCGCTGCCAGCCATGCCACGGGGACACTTTATTAGAGGCGCGACAAGTTATTTTTGTAATATAACTTTGTCTTATGGAAAGATTGCAATGTTATTCCCTTTACTTAATCCCCCCCTTCGTATGTCTTTTTACCCTACGCTTTTAGGGAACTTGTCGGCGCAGGCGCCCGAGCCACGAGCGCTGAGTGCGGAACTTCAGCAGCCTGCTGGCGGCACTGCTTCCGACAAGAAACCTTGTCGGAACTAGTTGCAACTTGCTTAAGTTGTTGAGCAAACTCGAAACAAAATAAGGGCGCTAGCGGCTCACTTAAGTTGCTGAGTGGACTCGAAGCAAAGTAAGGGCGCTAGCAGCTCACTTAAATTGTTGAGCGGACTCGAAACAAAATTAAGGCGCAACTAGCCACGAGTTGGTTCCTCCGCGCACAGGTTTTTCATACAAAGTGCGGTCGTTCAAGGGAGATAACTTAAAGAATTTAAAAAATTTGATTACTCAAACTTTGGCAACTTAGCTTTTCTGTCGTCTGCTTCCCGGCAAGGAGAGGCTCTCTTTCAACGGCCCGTTCTACACCATTATCCTTTCCTCCCCCCCCCCGGCAAACCTTGTGGGCGGGGGGACCTTCTTTTCCTTTAGAAGAAAAAGAAAGAAGAGAAAATAATAGTATGGGGCTCTTCTGCTTGTTACTGCTTACCGGGCGTAGGTGCTGCACAAAATGTCAGATAATCGCATGCATGAAAGGAACTAATGCATGAAACAGACAAGCTGTGCTTGGCACATGGGGTTTTACTTATGCACGGGATCTGCGCCCGGCTCTGTACAAAGGATTACATGCAACAGCGGCAAGACTTGTACAGAAGGGTGGTTGCCGGACAGGGTCCGACAACCGCGCCTTATGGGTAAAACTTACGAAGATGCTCGATGTTCCAGGAGTTGCTCACTAGTGCGCCATCTTCGGTCTCGAGGCGGACAGTGCCAGGCCTCGTGACTCGTCTTACCCGATAAGGGCCTTCCCACTTTGGCGTCAACTTGTTGGAATTCTTGGCGGATTGGACGCGCCGAAGAACAAGGTCGCCTTCCTCGAAGCTTTTGGCTTTAACTTTGCGGCTATGATAGCGGCGCAAAGCTTGCTGGTATCGAGCAGCTCGTACAGCAGCCTGAAGACGATCTTCCTCAAGGAGCAGCGCGTCGTCTTGGCGCAGCTGCTCTTGCTCAAGCTCATCATAAGCGAGTACTCGAGGTGACCCGTATACGAGTTCCGTGGGGATAACTGCCTCTGCTCCATAGACTAGAGCGAAAGGTGTCTGGCCAGTGGCTCGATTTGGCGTCGTTCTGATCGACCAAAGAACCACCGGCAGCTCCTCGATCCAGTTCTTTCCGCACTTGTGCAGCCTGTCGAAAGTTCTGGTCTTGAGCCCGCGCAGCACTTCAGCATTTGCCCTCTCTGCTTGACCGTTGCTTCTCGGATGAGCAACAGAAGCGAAGCAGACCTTGGCGCCAAGGTCTTGGACGTACTGCATGAAGGTGCGGCTCGTGAATTGCGTGCCGTTGTCGGTGATGATCCTGTTAGGGACCCCGAAACGGCAAACAATCGACCTGAAGAACTTGACTGCTGACTGTGCTGTCACCTTCCTCACTGGCTGCACTTCCGGCCACTTTGTGAACTTGTCGATTGCGACGTACAAGTACTCAAAGCCCCCGACAGCTCGGGGGAAAGGGCCGAGGATATCGAGCCCCCAGACCGAAAATGGCCAGGATAAAGGGATCGTCTGGAGAGCTTGAGCTGGCTGGTGTATCTGCTTGGAGTGGAACTGGCACGCTTCACACTTGGTTACTTGTGCAGTTGCATCCTGGAGGGCTGTTGGCCAGAAGAAACCTTGCCGGAACGCTTTGCCGACAAGTGCTCTTGCGCCAATGTGGTGACCACATATGCCTCCGTGTATCTCTGCCAACAGCTTTTGTCCGTCTTCCCGGCGAATACACTTCAATTTCACACCGTTGAGTCTTCTTCTGTACAGTATGCTGTCGACAAACTGGTGCATACTTGACTGCCGGGCTACTCTTTCCGCTTCTTCTTGCTCTTCGGGAAGTTCTCCTGTCTGGAGGAAATGGACAATTTGATGTGCCCATGCTGGAGCTTGTGGCTCAACAACAAGGACTAAAGGCACACCTGCTGCTGCGGGAACATCCGCTTCTATGGCAAGGACTTGCGGCCCTGTCGGAGCTTGATGTTCCCCGGCAAGCTCGCCGGAGCAAAACTTGTCGGGAGCGTTTGCTTCAACGGAAAAAACCATAAGGTTTGCCGGAGCAGACTGCCCCTCAGCATACTTGGTGTTGATCTCAGCTGCTGCGGGAACGTCCGCTTCTACGGCGAGGGCTTGTGACCCTGCCAGAGCTTGACGTTCCCCGGCAAGCTTGCCGGAGCAAAACTTGTCGGGGGCGTTTGCTTCGACGGAACAAACCGTAAGGTTTGCCGGAGCAGACTGCCCCTCAGCATCTTTGGCGTTGATCTTGGGGACTTTCTTGGCGGCGGCTTCGGGGAGCTCTGCCGGAAAGTAGTCACCAGAAACCAACTTCGTCTTCTTGCTCTGTCCAGTTGATGGTGTTATGGATGGTTGAGTCAGCTTGAGCACAAAGATCCTTGGTTCCACAGGTAACTTTAGTGCGGTGCACTTTGACAGGCCGTCAACAATGTCATTCTGAGCTCTTGGGACATGCTCCATTTGCAGGCCGTCAAATTGCTCTTCCAGCTTACTCACTTCATCAACATATGCTTCCATCAACGGACTCTGGTAATTCTTGTTCACTTGGCGGACGACAAGCTGTGAGTCGCCCCTGACAATGAGCTTTCTTATCCCAAGGTTTGCTGCTATTCTGAGTCCGGCAAGCAATCCTTCATACTCAGCAGTATTATTGGTTGCTTGCTCCTTTGGAAAGTGCATCTAGACTACGTACTTGAGGTGCTCTCCGGTGGGTGCGACAAGCAGCACACCTGCACCGGCGCCTTGCAGCGAGAAGGCACCATCAAAGTACATCAGCCACTCTATGCTTGCTTCCTTGACGGGGATGCTCGTCTCTGGAAATTCTTCGTCTGGGGTTGGCGTCCACTCTGCTATGAACTCTGCCAATGCTCTGCTTTGGATAGTTGAAGTGCTCTCGAACTTGAGGCCAAAGCTTGACAGTTCCAGCGCCCACTCGACAATCCTGCCTGTTGCTTCTGGATTTTGCAGTATCCTTTTCAGCGGAAAGCGAGTGACGACTGTGATCTCATGTGCTTGGAAGTAATGGCGTAGCTTTCTCAAGGCCGTGAGGAGGCCAAAAAGCAACTTCTGCACACCAGAGTACCTTGATCTAGCCCCCTGCAGAAGGGAACTGACAAAGTAGACTGGGCGCTGCACCATTTTCTTCTACATCTCGATGTGCGTCTGCGCAGATCCATCTTTGTCGGGGCAAGAGCTTGCCGGACCAGAGCTTGTCGGCGAAGCGCCCTGCTTGTCGTTGGATGGAGCTGCCTTGGTTGCTGGCTCATCTTCTGCCTCCCTCTCCACTACTAACGCAGCACTAACCACTTGATTAGTTGCCTCTACATACAGCAGCAACTTCTCTTGTGGCTTAGGTGCGACAAGTGTTGGAGTGGAGGACAGGTATCTCTTCAAATCCTGCAGCGCAGCCTCCGCTTCCGGAGTCCATTTCATTGGACCTGCCTTTTTCAAAATTTTGAAAAATGGCAGGGCGCGCTCAGCAGATCTGGAGATAAACCTGCTGAGAGCAGCCACGCAACCGGCAAGCCTTCGGACATCCTTGACGCGCTTTGGTGCTTCGATTTGCTCAATGGCCTTGATCTTGTCGGGATTGGCTTCAATTCCCCGTTGAGACACGAAGCACCCGAGAAGCTTGCCGGAAGGGACTCCAAACACGCACTTCTCGGGGTTAAGCTTGAGGTTGATCTTGCGGAGATTTGCAAATGTCTCGTCTAAATCTTGAATCAGGGTCGCCCTGTTCTTGCTCTTGACCACTATGTCATCCATGTAGGCTTCCACATTTCTGTGCATCTGCGGCTCAAAAGCATGGTGGACTACCCTTGCAAATGTTGAACCAGCATTCTTCAAACTGAAAGGCATCCGTACGAAGCAGTACGTGCCGCACGGGGTGATAAATGCGGTTTTCTCTTCATCTTCTTCCGCCATGAAGATCTGATGGTATCCTGAGTATGCGTCAAGAAACGAAAGCAAATCACATCCGGCTGTGGAGTCAACAATCTGGTCAATACGCGGCAAGGGAAATGGGTCTTTGGGACAAGCTTTATTAACATCAGTGAAGTCAATACAAAGCCTCCATTTCCCGTTAGCCTTGCGTACGACAACAGGATTGGCCAACCACGTGGGATGGAGCACTCCTCTGACAAGGCCTGCTGCTTCCAACTTCTTGATTTCCTCTGCAATGAATTCTTGGCGCTGTACTGCCTGCTTCCTGACTTTCTGCTTGACGGGCCGCGCATGAGGACAGACGGCAAGGTGGTGCTCAATTACTTTCCTGGGAACACCGGGGATATCAGACGGTTGCCATGCAAACACGTCGACATTCGCCCGCAGGAAAGCAACGAGCGCGCTTTCCTATTTGGGGCCGAGCGTGGAACTGATGGTGAAGGCACCACCAGTGCCGTCCTCCTTGGTGGACACCTTCTTGGTTTTAGGTGGAGCTGCCATTGCCTTCTTGCACTTGCCGGTGGAGCTCGATGGCGCGTCCTCGACGGTAGCGCAGCACTCCGAAGAGGTGCGCTTGCCAGAGTAGGCGCCAGAGCTCTTGCCGAACTTGGTCTTCTTCTTCCCCCCGGGAGCTTCAGCGGCAAGTGTCTTGCGTTCTGCTGCGGCTGCTGCTTCCCGGTAGATCTTGTCGGCATAGATAAGAGCATCCTTTTTGTCGCCAGGGACAGAGATGACACTTATTGGGCCTGGCATCTTCAGTATGTTGTACGCATAGTTAGAGGCTGCCATGAACTTGGCGAGTGCTGGACGGCCAAGGATTCCATTATAAGGTAATGGAAAATCGGCGACGTCAAACGTGGCTCTCTCAGTCCTGAAGTTCAGCTCACTGCCAAATGTTACCGGCAATGTGATCTTTCCCTTCGGCTTGCTCCTTCCCGGGTTGATTCCTTGAAAAGTTCCGGTCTCTTCGAGCTCGCCGTCAGGGATCTGGAGTCTGTGGAGCACCGTGGAGGAGATAAGATTCAAGCCGGCCCCGCCGTCAACTAACATCTTGGTGACCTTGAGGTTGCGGATTGTCGGTGAAACCAACATCGGCAAGCACCCGACCGCTGTTACGCGATCAGGGTGGTCCTCAATATCAAAGATGATAGGCGTGCTGGACCATCTCAGAGGCCTGCGTGATTCGACGGGTGGTTCTGCTGCGTTAACTTCTCGCACCCACTGCTTGAGCTGACAGTGCGAGGTATGCAGAGAAGCACCACCATCAACGCACAACACCTCTGTGGCTTTCTAGAACTCCTGCTCATCAGCCTCCTCATCATCCATGTCTTCATCATCGTCATCATCTTCATCCTTGTCGCGGCCACGGGGAGGTCTATCTCCTTGCCGCTGCTTGGCATTGCCGTGGCGTCCTCCTCGGCCGGGACGTTTCTTGCCAGATCCACCAGCTCCTTCATGGGCCTTCCCCTTGTCGCACCGCTCGTATTCAGCTTTCTGTTGCTCAACAAGCTGCTCGACTTTCTTACAGTTCTGAAGATCATGGCCCTTGGTGCGGTGAATCTTGCAATACTGCTTGTTGGTGCCGCCCTGCTTGTCGGCGACCGCCACCTCCGCGGAAACCTCCTTGCCGGAGTCACCAGCTTTGGCTTCCTTGGCGGTACCATCCTTGCCGGACTGCTCAACAACTAGCACTTCTTTGCCTTTATTCCTTCTGTTGCTCCGCCGCCGGCTTCTCCTTGCCGGAGCAGTATCGTCACTGTCAGATCCTCCCGCTCCTACATTCTCCCCGGGGAGTCTCCTCCCTTCCTCAGCACGTGCACACTTGTCGGCCAGTGCATATAACTCACTGATGTCCCTGATCTTGCACATCGCCATTTCCTCCCGCATCCTGCGGTTCCGCACATTCTGATGGAATGCGCTGATCACCGCGGCAAGGTGGACGTCTGGGATGTTGTGTTGCACATTACTGAACCTCTGGATGTACATGCGTAAGGGCTCTCCTTCCTTCTGGGCGAGCAGATGAAGATCGCTTTCCTGGCCATGAGGTTTGTGTCCGCCGGTGAAGGCACCGACAAACTGATGGCACAGATCACCCCAAGAGGATATGGAGTTGTCCGGCAAGTGCATGAACCAGGATCTGACATTGGGCTTGAGCACCAGTGGGAAGTAGTTGGCAAGGATCTTGTCATCTCGTCCCCCGGCAGCTTGCACCGCAATGGTGTAGATGCTAAGGAACTCTGACGGATGTGTCTTGCCGTCGTACTTCTCTGGTACATCTGGCTTGAAGTTCTTTGCGCTGGGCCACTGGACTTGCCGCAGCTCACGAGTGAACGCAGGACAACCTACCGCGTACGGCAGATTGCCTGGTTCCTCTGGCGAATGCATGTCGACAGAGGGCCCAGCGCGCTTGTCGGATTGACGCCGCGCTTCTCTCCGGCGCTCGATACGGGTTCGAGCGTCTTCTTGTTGCCGTTCATGAAGAACTTGGCGCTGATCGCGATGAGCTCGTGGATCCGACGACGCAGTGGAGTCGCTGTCGAGGTCGATCCGGCGAGTCGGCGATCTTGGCCTTCGGGGAGGTGACTGCATGGTAGTTGCACCTCCACCCGTCTCTTCACCATCGGCTCGCGTCCGGCGGTCCTGCCATGGTGGCGGCGCGCTCGGCCGCCGTGGGGTGTCACCGTTGGCGTAGCCGATGAGGCTCTGAATGGTGGCCCTCCATTCGTCGGTCTTGTCCGCCATTGGGGGGTAATCTAGAAGAAGTTGAGCTCGCGCCAAGGCTTCTGCTGGAGTGGTGGGTGGAGGTGGCGGACAGCGCGAGGAGCGGGACGTGCTCGAACTTCTAACTATGTTAGAAGGAGCAGTATCCCGTCCAAGCGACCGTGCCTCGCTCGTGCCAGCACGCTAGCGTGCATGCTGGTCTTGAGCGCCTCGAGATCCACCAGCTTGGCCTTGGGCTATCATGCATATGGCACTGCTAGTGCCATGACGCGGTTGATCTTGCGCCTCCTGGGAGTGGCACGGAACATCTACGGTCGCCGAGGTATGTGCAGCCTTGCTCTTAGATTTGGCTGCAGTATGGACCTCCTCGTCGACGTCCATCCTTCCGCCGGCGTCCATTCCACCACCCGTTTGCTCCAACGGTGGCGGAAACGACGTGGACGGAGCGGCTGCCGCTGAAGTCTTCTTCTTCGGTGGCATGTTGATGAAGGGAGTGAAGATCTTGCTCGTGTGAACGCCGGATCAGGTTCACACGATCTCGACGCCCCCCTACCTGGCGCGCCAAAGATGTCGGGGAAACTGATCCACGAACACCTATGGGGATCGGCGGACCGAGCCCCTTTCGATTTGGCAAAGGCGGAGGTCATGCAAAGAGCGGATCAAGGCGAGGCACACGAGCAGTTTACCCAGGTTCGGGCCGCACGGATGCGTAAAACCCTACTCCTACTTGTCTGGCTATATTGAATCTTTGCTCAGGAGTGACGGACGCTACCAGACTGAGCGTGGGATTGTTTCTGGTGTTTCGAATGAGCCGAACCCCCTCCCCCGTTGCGCATGGGCCACCTTTTATGGGATAAAGGGGTCACCGACAGGTGGCAACGCAGAGAAGGGTAAAAATGTAAAAAGCTAGGTAGTTGGTACAGTTGCTTGTACAGTGACCCCTACCTAACTCTGACGGCAGGGGACAAGGGCATTAAATGCCTGTCTGTGTCGCCTAAACAGTACCGAAATGGACCGCTTGGGACGCCACGGTTTGCCACGATGGTTATCTTGTCAGCGCCTGCTTGCCACCTCGCACCCCTAGCTGCGCGGCCTCCTACCACGTGTGCTTGGGAGGATTCCAGAGGGACACGTTGGCGGGGGTGCTGGAGCGCGGGCACGAAGTGGGGGTTTCCCGCGGCAAGCTCCTTGCCGCGGTCGTCGTCTTGTCGCGTCCGGAAGCTTGTCGCTTGCCGGACCTTGCCGGAGCGTGCGGTGCGTCGCGGCAAGTCTCTTGTGGTGCCTTGGTTGGCCTTCCCGGCAAGCTCCTCTTGCCGGGGGCTTGTCTCTTTGCCGGAAAGCTTCCCTTGTCGGGGCCTTGGTTGGTCTTCAAAGTAGCCGCGGAGGATCTTGGCGGTCGCCCGGCAAGCCTTGCCGCGGGGTGCTGCAACTGCCCGTGCACAAGTTCGGGATACTAAGGTACCCCTACTTTAGTACACCGAGACTTTAACATGTGAATAGCTTGTTACTTGATCATGAGAAGTTTATAAGTTGAGAAACTGTTATGATATATAATGATGCTAGAAAACGTGATTGGAACTATCATTGATCAAACTTATGCACTTGCTAGCATTCACACTTCATAAATTATTTCTTTTATCATTTACCTACTCGAGGACGAGCAGGAATTAAGCTTGGGGATGCTGATACATCTCCAACATATCTATAATTTATGAAGTATACATGACATTTACAATAGTTTTATATGATTTTAGTATGATTTGATTAGAACTAACCCGGATTGACGTTGTTTTCAGCAAAACTACCGTGGTGTTGTTTTTATGCAGAAATTAAAGTTCTCGGAATGCGCTGAAAATCAACAGAGATTTTTTCTGGAAAATATAAAAAATACTAGAACGAAAAGTTACAAGAGGGGAGTCCCTTGGGCCCCACAAGGGTGGGGGCACGCCCACCCCCCCACCCCCACCCCCCGGGGCGCGCCCCTGTGCCTCGTGGACTTCCCGTGGGGCCCCCTGACTTGTTCTCGACGCCAACCTCTCCTATAAATACCCAAACTTCCAGAAAATAACCTAGATTGAAAGTTCCACCGCTGCAAGCCTCTGTAGCCACGAGAAATCAGTCTAGGCCTTATCTGACACCCTGATGGAGGGGGCCATCATTAGCGGAGGCCATGGGGAAGGATCCCGGAGGGGCCATCATCACCATGAAGGCCAAGGACCAGAGGGGGAACCTCTCTCCATCCAGGGGGGAGGCCATGGAGGAGGAAGCACAAGGGGGAGAACCTCTCCTCCTCTCTCCTGGTGGCACCGGAGTGCCATCGGGAGGGGTATCCTCGCCGCCGGTGATCGTCTTCATCAACATCACCATCCTTATCTCTTTTACGCGGTCCACTCTCCCGCACCCCACTGTAATCCCTACTTGAACATGGTGCTTTATGCCACATATTATGATCCAATGATGTGTTGCCATCCTACACTACAAAAAGAAGACACATCCATGACATTTTGGGCCGAACGAAAAAAAATTATGTCATACTTATGACACTTCTATGACGATAATTGTGACAAAATCCGGTATCATCATAGATGTGGTGGGTTCCTACTTCTATGACAAAAAATCATGACAGAAAATGGGCTTTTCATCCTGGGCAGGCCGAAGACATAGTTGCATGACATTCTTTGGGCCGTCCATGACGGAAAAACCGTGGTAGAAGAGAGGGCGAGGAAAATATCGAGGAGTTCCTGGTTACGGTGGGTGGTCGACGGCCGAGCCATGCGCATTTCTCTCGTACACGTACGCCCGTGGGTGTGAAGCATTGGGGTCTAACTGAACCCAAGCGAGGCGTCGCCTAACTGAACCCGAGCGATTGCACTGCAGGCTACGCGTTACTAATCCTAAGCCATCGAGCGATTCCTTCGCTACTGCTGCTAACTGAAGCCGATCGATGCTGCCTCTGGATGAACAGTGAGCATTGTTGGGGGGTTGGATGAACAGGACCCCGTGGTGTTGCCGCTGGACAAACAAGACCCTGATCGAACGAGCTAGTTGGGCATGGATGAATAGGACCCTGTGGAGGGATGGATGAACAGGATCCCATGGAGAGAAAGTTGAATAGTAGCCGATGGAGGGCTGGCTGAACAGTAGCCGGTGGAGGGTTGGATGAATAGTAGCCCGTGAAGGGGTGGTTGAACAGGACCCTGTGGAGAGGGCTGGTTGAATAATAGCTGATGGAGGAGCGTGCGGTGGAGGCTGGATGAATAGGAGCCCGTGGATGAACAGTCGCAGGTGGAGGCTAGAGGAGGTCGATGGTGGATGAATAGTAGACCTTGGAGGCTAGAGGAGGTCGACGGTGGAGATGAACAGTATCCCGTGGAGTCCCGTTTTGCGGTACGCCACACCCCTCCCGATGAACAGGACCCCTGTTTCGACCGTAGTGCTCCAACACAAGTCTATTTCCTCCTATTTGCATTACGCCACACCCCTCCCGATCAACAAGACCCCGTTTCGATCGTAGGAGGTCCAACAGAATTCCGTTTCCTCCGTTTTGCGGTATGCCAGACCCCTCCCGATGAACACGATCCTGTTTCGACCGTGGTCGGTCGAACACAAGGATGTTTCCTTCGTTCTGTGCTACGCCAGGCCTCATTTCCATCGGTTGTTCCATCCAAGCCCTCCCGATGAACACGGCGACACATTCCTTTTAGACCCAGCCGGTTGGCTCCCCATGAACACGACGACGATGTAGTTTCTTTGTTCCGACCCAGCCATGTACACGAGCCCTAGCCGTACATATGCGCGAGTAGGCGTTCGAGACCCCACCCGTATGTACGTATGTGGCCGTATTTTCTGTCTTGCACCCTGGCCGCTATACGTATGTGTACACGCTACATGCCTGCCTCTACTACGACACGTCCGTGCCTCTACATCGACCAGTATGTACGTACACGTGCGTGACCAGAATGACAATGCTACGTACGCTTCGACCAGGTGGGTCCCGCCTGTCGGGCACTTCCTTACGTGCGAAGATGTAGCTACTGGGTCCCAGCAGTCAAGGGGGCGAATCATTTTTTTCTCGTAATATGGACGCACTTCCTTGCGTGCGAAGATGTAGCTGGTGGATCCCAGCAGTCATGGGGGAAACATTTTTTTCACGAAATATGGTGGCCCATCTGGTGGGTCCCTGCTGTCAGGTGGAGGAATCATTATTTTCCGTGTAATAAGGAGGCACTTCCTTGCTGCGGCCGTGGACCCAGCTGTCAGCCTCTCCACGTATAGTACTCTTCCAATGGAAGTCGTTCCTTGACCACGTTGACCACTCCGCGTTCTGTTGCATGCATGCGTCCATGGGCGTGGTGCGTCCCCAATGTCAGCCTCTCACGTACAGTCATCTTCCGACGACTCTCAATTGTTGACCACGTTTACCACACCGTGTCGGGCGCACCAAGGCCGGTGGACGACGGTGAGGCCCCAGACTGGAACGAGCCGGAGATGGGGAAGACGCGGCAGTGGAGTCGCAGATGGAGAGGAGTGGGAAACTTGACTGGTTCGGGTGCGCGGCAGCAATGCCGCGGTGCCTCCCACGGGAGACAGGAGCAAGAACAGAGGTTGAAGAAGGAGCACGGCTGTTGAATTAACATCCAACGGTCCAGCTGCTAGAATCATTTGTTGATTAAGTTGACAAAGCCTTGCGTAGACGTTCCCTTAGTAGGCCCACAAGTAAGCCACCAAATCTGACGGGTCCCAGCTGTCAACGGGAGGAATAAATTTTTTTGCATAACAAGGAGGCACTTTCTTCCGTGCGAAGATACAGACGGTGGGTCCCAGCTGTCAGGGGGAGGAAACATTTTTTCAGCTTAATAAGGAGGAACTTTCCTTGCGTGCAACCATGGACCTCATGGGTCCCAGCCGTCAGGCTCTCCATGCACGGTCCTCTTCCGATGACTCTCGTTTGTTGAGCATGCTGCATCGAGCGCAGCAAGGCGGTGGATGACGGCGAGGCCCCGGACGGGAACGACTCGGAGATGGGAAGACGCGGCAGTGGAGTCGCAGATTGAGAGAAGGAGAAGGGTTATAACTGGTTCTGGTGCGGCGTGGGGCTACAGTTGGTGCAGAATAACAGGAGGTGTGGAGGGGTGGAGGGATAGCCTGGCCGGCGGTGGGGTAGCGCTTCGTAGCGATGCGTGCTAAGCAGAGCTGCTAGCCACCGGAAGCCGGACCAGGCGGTCCCGGCGAAGCTGGAGGAAGAAGAAAAGAGATTGAAGGTGCATGTCGGCCGTTGGATATAAATCCAATGGCTATGGATGTCATAATCATTTGTTGACCAAGTTGACAATGCCCTGCGTAGGCTTCGACCTATTGGCCCACATGTCAGCCTGCAAAAATGTGGCATATATTTAACCCATGTTTTCTAGAATGTACGGTCCATTTGCTGGGCTGGGTGAACAGATAATTTCGCGTCAATGCGGCCCATTTATATTTTCTAAGAAATCCCAGCCCATTTGCACTTCCTTGAAATACACGACTTAGTTGGGCTCGTTCTATATATAATGTTATGTTAGAAGGAGCAATTAATATCAAAAAATAAACCGGAGAGGTACATTTTTATATAAAATTAACAAATTAGCGAGTTATTGCTCAAAATAAAAATGAGCGTGTTATTATTACATTGGTCCTTAAAATCTTCGCAAGCTTTTGTACGCAATCACCAGGATTTTCATTGCCTGTGAGTCAAAAACAACCAGGATTTTCCTTGCCAACTTGTGTTAAACATTTACTTTTATAAGTTAATAACACGTGGGATATTTTTATAATGTATATATAAGTCTCTATGAAATATACTATAATAGTAATAATATAAATATATATAATATGGTTAGAAGGGAAAACATAAATTGGACACAACATTATTATTCTTATATATAGATAAATAGAACAGAGACCTGCGTTTTATGAAAAAAAAATACATTGGGTCGTCGATCTTTAAGAAAAAGCCCATAGGCCGGTATGGACCTCAAAAAATAAGTTGAAACCACTGTCTCTGTATGTCGTGGGCTATGCATGTTAATAAACAAAACATAGGCCTAGCTGATACTTGTTCGCCCTCTGGAAAAAAATGATACCAGCTAGATCCCCGAGCGAACTGGATTAAAGACGGGGCCGGCGGCACGACTGAAGAAGCACACTAGGAGCGGTTTTTTTATTTAGTGGATGGCTCTTGATGGTGTTTTTTTACTTGCCTCTGCACCATACAACTTGTATTTTTAGCCTCCCAGTCCGTGGTGGACCAGCAGCCCATTTGCTGGGCAGGCCAACCTACAGAAACCAGCACTCAATTTTTCATCAAGCCCCAAAAATAAAGCAGTACTATGTTTGTTTTGAGGCTGAAAACATTATGGCGGGAGTTGAGCAGGGGAGGGGAAGACAGAGCAAAAATATTAAAAAGAGCTGACGCGCCGTTGCTACCCTAACAAAGCAGGTGCAATTCTTCTCGAGAAGAAGGTGTGTCGTTGACACCCACACGTCACATATCCCACAGTAGGCATACTAATAAGTTCACACACAAGTACAACAGAAAAGGTAAACATTCATATCAAACTCAGGTTCACAGGACACGTTCATATTCATAGCCAACATTCACAATCAAAAACTCAAAAGATTCATATATACACAAGTTCAGCATGTCTATGCATCCAAATGATTGATAGATCACACGCCAATATTCATAGATAATTCACAAAAAGATTCAGATAAACCCATGTTCAGCATGTTTATGCATCCAAATGATTGAGATCACAACCAATATGATCCATGGACGAACTTTAATTACCTATGGTACAGACTGGCAAATGGTGTTCAGTCGGAGGTACTTCTTGCTAAAAGTAATGCTTGTACGAGTAAATGTTTGAGTACATAAGAGGCAGCACAGACAATCTGAACTTTGCTTGTAGGTTTATCCTCAAATAGTGGCCTCGTGCCGAGGGAGGTTTGAGCAACTTGGCCACTACTTTCATCCAACTAGTTTACTGGCTCATCTTGGTCCTGTAGCTCGCCAAAATTTTACATTGCAGACAAGAAAGGAGGCAGTTGAGAAAATGAACCACCCAAATTTTTTGTGCAGTTCAGCTGAAATGGAGTATCCCTGGCATGTAGATTGATTAAGTGCCAGATGAATATACGCGTCAACCAACTTGTCTGGAATCTTTAGACTCTATGCCATACAGTTCACTACCATATCTGCCGATAACCAAAAGGCACAAGTTCGGACCAAAGACTGGACTGTGTTTTTCTGGGCTATGCGCCAAGCAATATATTTGGGGTTCACTCTCCTAATACTTGGAGTTTGACAACTGGTTGACGCCGGTTGATACTCGAATGAATATAGGCACTTCTTCTTGTCAACATCGATGCTTGTCTGAGTGAACTTTGGAGTACATAGCAGCAGCATAAGTATCTGTCCATTCTTTTTGTGCAGTTCTACTAAAATCACCCAATGTAATGATTTGCCTGCGAGCTCAGGCTCCAAGTTACTACTTTATAAAATCGGCAAACAGTAGCACAATACCAAATTACCAATACATGACAAGCATAATAATCAGGATAAAGATCAGTACCAACCTATGTGAGGTAGCATATCAATTACTATTTCCTTTGACTGGAAATCGAGATAAGCGAAGCGACTGACAGCAAAGGAAGGAAGCAAGCCCAGATTAGCGATTGACAGTAAAGGACGAAACCTGTCGAGGCAATGAAGCACCCAAAGTTTTTGTGTAGTTCCACCAAAATCGGGCATCCCTGTTGGCACATATATTGAGAGAGTGAGATTGCTGTAATAATGGGACTAGTTGATGAAACATACACTAACAAATAGAAGCACCCTCATTATCTTAATGGGTAAAGTGAGCAACATAGAAGTCTTGCTTAAAGAGAGGTATTAGTTATTTAATCAGTGCCAATTAGCTCAACACTCAAAGCATTGCCATGTATCATAGGTTGCAAAACTTTAACGTGCAAAGATAAAGGAGTTTCTCATGACAGTAGCATGATACAAATAGATACGATAGCAAACTAATATGGATGAAGGCCTTAGGCCCATACCAACCTGAGGAAAAAAGCTTATTCATGTAGTCCCATAAGAGATGATAAAGCACTCACTGGAATCACTCAATTGTATATATTTTTGTGCACTTCAAATGTATGGTTGAAATCACTCTTGTTTACCAGTGCTGAGATTATATCAAAAGATTATCAAGAACTTCCAGTAGAGTTAAAGCACTGGCTGTGTCGTGGAATTAACACGTCAGATGTCCTCATGAAAGGACTTAGTCGTAGAGCCATCACAACGGGTTAGCTTGAAGGGGTTAAACCGAACAAGGGACATGGGAGTTTATACTAGTTCGGCCCCTTCGATGAAGGTAAAAGCCTACGTCTAGTTGTGATGGGATTGATTGGGTTTCGATGACCAGGGAGCGAAATACGCTTGCCTGAATCTCGAGTTGTTGTCTGTTGTCCCTGAACCGCCGCCGGGTCATCCCTTTATATACACAGGTTGGCGCCCGGCCGGTCTACAGAGCCCCGAGGCCGACTCATACAAAGTGTCCGGCTCGGTCTCTCCTTTCCTAACTTATATTACAAGTTTACATAGTCATGGTGGTTTACCACTACGGGCCCTAATCCGCCTTTGGACTGCGGGCTTCTAAGCTTCATTAGTAAAACGCCATCTTCTGGATCTTCATGGGCTTCAGCATAGTCGAGGGTGAACCGGGCCCTCCTGGCCGGTTTACACTCAGTAGCTATATCCTCAACATTAGGCCCCAGATTGATTTGAATTTGTTCATGTCAATCTTCAATACCTCAAAGATATCTTGTAGGAGTCGTCTTGTATTTTTGTAAACCGCCATATTGTCTTCTCCTGTAAATTTTGTAAACCGTCGTGACGTCATCTTCTGAACACAGCAACGGTCCATCATGACATCATCTCTGTATAAAAAGATTAAAAAGGATTCCCTTCACTTAATGGTTATCCCGAAAATCGAGGCGACAGGCACACCCATTCTGCCGTTTCAGGCTCCTTGATTCTCGCGCCTGCCATTTTACTCTTTCCTCTATAAATAAGGCCCGAGGGCCCCTCTCTCTTTTCCCCTTCTGTGCCTTCTTCTTCCTCGCGACGCCCAAGCTCTGAAGCTCCGCCGCTGTCCGCGATCCTTGAGAACTGCATCGACAAGTGTGGCTGCATCAACCTGAATCGGACCAGAAACTCGTCGCACCCCTCCGCAGCAAACCTGCAGTGGTAAGTTTCCTCTTTCCTTCATCTTTAGATCTGTGTTTAGGGTTTGCGAGCTCCTATGTACAGTTCTTCATTCTTCTTCGTCGTCCTTCCTTCTGCCATGGTAGTTTTGATCCAATAGCAGTGTAGATCTCATGCAGTAGTTACTCCGCATTCATTTTTAATGCAAGCAGATCGTCATTTTTCTTCTGTAGAGTACACGACCTTCCCTGTTCTTCTTAGCGCCTTTAGAGATCACAGAAAAAATTGATTTACAGATGTGCGGTAGATCCAAATAAATTTGATCATTGTGTGAAACCTGTTTTTGTCAACACTTAGCAGAAATTTTGAATCCTGGCCCTTCTGCCTATGGGCGGTTTAACCTTTTGATAGCCAATCCGCCATATATCATTAGCCCTCTCTTAAACCGCCAACTGAACCTAGCATACTATTTTCCCTGGGTTTAACACTAGATTGTACACCTTAAACCGTAAATTGTAAAACCGGCATTTGTTTTTTCCTTTCAGTTCCCCCCTTCCGTAATGACGAAACAATTCGCTGCTTGCAATTGGGTTCCATCCCAGATCACGGAAACACAAATCAACGGTTATGTTACCACTGGTGCTTTAGCCTCAAAAAGAGTTCTCCACTGGCGAGTTCCGGAATCGGAATGTCCACCTGAACCTCAAGAAGGAGAGGTGATTGTTTTTATGCAACACTTAGACCGGGGATTCAGTCCGCCCGGATCAAAAAATTTCCGGGATGTCCTCGCAAGCTTCCAACTCCATCCGCAAGATATTGGTCCAAACTCTGTGTCCAATATATGCAACTTTCAAGTTTTCTGCGAAGTTTATCTTCAAGAAGAGCCAACCGTGGAGCTGTTCCGGGATTTCTTTCATCTGAACCGCCGCACAGAATTCTCAGATGGTCCCAACACAGAGCTTGGCGGCGTTTCAATTCAAAAAAGGAAAGAAGTCGACTTCCCTCATGCAAAACATCATAGCCATCCTAAAGATTGGAATCAGACCTGGTTTTACTGTCGGAACACTGCCCCTGATGGAGAAAATCTTTTGCCGGGTTATCGCCCTCACTGGCTTAGCAACGGCCACCCATTACCTTCACGCTTGACCGCCGCAGAACGGAAGAATTTTGCACCTCAACTCGCCAGGCTCCGGGCCCTGATGGCCAACGGTTTAACTGGCATTGATCTTGTCCGCTGCTGGGTTTCTTGGGGCATTTTACCTTTAAGCCGCCGCCCCGGATTGATGCATGAATATACTGGTGATGTCAAAGACCCTCAACGATTTCATGAAATAGTAATGACCGATCTTGAAGTTACTGAATCGGTGAAGAAAATGCTTGATGAACCGATGTCTGCATGCAGCCAAACCGGGTTGGCTCCGTTTTGCGTCTCCAATAAACCGCCAGCGGTAAAGTTCATCTAAATACTTTACTGATTTGCTTCCGTATTGACTGTATACTAACCTTCCTGTCTTAATTTCAGGCTAACAGCTCCTTTTGGAAACGGACTAAACCGGCCCGGGCTCCTCGTGCAAAGACCAAGGCCACCAAGAAAGCTGGCAAGAAGAAAACCACCGAGTCTTCTGATCCGCCAGAAGATGAAGAATCAGACGCTGAGGTAGAACTTGACTCACTTGGTTCCTTTTTCGTTCATCTTATTGACAATGACTATTCCCAGGATGATGCTGAGGCCAGCCATGCAGAACATGTTGAGGTAATCCTTCTTTCTTCCGATTCAGATCTTGTACCGGTTCAAAGAATTCGCCGCACAGTCCGGAAAGTAAAACAATCTCACCCCCTTGCTCATTTGGATCCAAAATTTTCTTTGAAGACACAGCAAGCTGAAGAACGTCGCACAACCCGGCATAGCGGTCAACAAATCACGTCGTCCGGTTTACCTGATACGCCACCCCAGAAACATCGTCCAGAGGTGACTTGTTCTCCTGAAAAACATTATCCTTTGAAAGGTTTCTTCCGATGCCCTCTCAATCCGTCTGACCTGAATTACCAGGCTTCTTCCAACTCGTCTGGCGGTTCTTCAACCACTCAGCTGCCTCCTCTCAAAGTCGTCGCTGGGTAAGTATATTACTCCTTAATTTGTTTGTTTCATTTGTCGGTTTACCATATTCTAACCTTTGATGTTGTAGTGCCAAGGCTCGATTAAGTAAGAAAGCCAAGACCAGCGACCTTACTGTTGATGTTAATCCGGAGAAGACTCCAGAGCATCATGGCGAAGACCCTGAAGTTGCCATAGACAGCTCTGCTGGGCAAAACCAAGATGCTGATGCTAACCCGCCAGAGGTTGAACCGAATGTAGAGGTTGATACTTCACATCCTCCTGCTCCTCCAAGTCCAACAGTGGAACAGCGGGGCTCAACTGCTGATCCGCCAAGCCCGGTTAACAAACCGCCAAGCCCTGCTACCAAGGCG
Source organism: Triticum aestivum (assembly GCF_018294505.1). Taxonomy (NCBI): domain Eukaryota; kingdom Viridiplantae; phylum Streptophyta; class Magnoliopsida; order Poales; family Poaceae; genus Triticum; species Triticum aestivum. The sequence goes on from NC_057798.1 coordinate 214,080,351, forward strand.
CCAAGCCCTGTTAAGAATGTCAATTCATCTAGTCCGGCCAAAGATGACGACGTTGTTGTTACTGGCACTGCATATACCGCCCCTGGTAATCCGGTTGCTCTATCAAAGCACACTGCCAAGGATGAATTTGCTGCTATGAGCAAGGGGAAGGGGAAGACTGATTTGTCAGCTTATGTCGATCTCTCTGCTGAAGACCTTCACTCCCGCTTCTTGAATCGGCTTTTCACAAGCCGTGATTATGAAGCCGGTTTAGTAAATCTGATGAAGGAGCGCTATGAGGTAAACAGTTTTGCTCTTTGCTCTGTACTTTCCTTGCATTGTAGCCCCCAAGGGCCGGTTTGTCTTTTAGAAAGTCAAACCGGGACTTTGTATATTCCATACTGTACTTTATGAAATTTCCTTGTGTATTTATGATCAAACACACATTAGCCCCCAAGTGCCATGATTAAAACTTGTATTAATCCTTGGGACTTCAATAATCAGCAGAAAAATGATCCGCATTAGCCCCCAAGTGCCAAGTGTATAACTGGTTATATGCTTGGGACTTTAACAAAGATATTGACATGCTCTCTTACTGTTGCAGAGTGAGATAAACCAACAAGTCTCGCAAATTGCTGACCTTCAAGAAAATCTGAAATCCCAACAAGCAGAAACCACCAAGGCCAAGGATGAGTTGAAAACCGCCTCAACCACCATGGAGCAGCTCAAAGAATGGTTCAAGTCTGAGCAGGCCAACTGGGATACCGAAAAGGTTGGATTGCTGAAGCGGGTGGATAACGCTGAGTCAGCTCTTAAACCGGTGACGGAAGAGCTTACTGGATTAAAGCGCCAAATCAATGCCATGACCTCTGCAATATTCGGTAAGCATTGTTTACCAAGGCTTTATGAATACTCCGCTTTGAAATTTTCTCCGGTTTAACATGAACTTCTTAAACCGCTGTAGGTAGTCGCATTGCTCATCTGGGTTCTGATATGTGGAAGAAACTCAAGGTCGCGTATACGCTGATTGAAGAGCTGTATACCGGCGTCCAACGGGTTATATGCACCACTTCTTATGACAATGCGGCTCCAACACTGATCAAAAAAACGCTGGACCGGCTATCTATGACGCCAGCGCAGATAGAAGAATTGAAGCGATCCGCTGCCCGGGCTGGCACTTTACTAGCACTGACTCGAGCCAAGGCATGGATAGCTGATCTTGATCCGGCTGATATAGCCAAGGGCTTCCCCAGTGCACAAGAAAATGGCGAAGTATTTGACAACGACGCCCTCAAACGGGTAACAAGGGAGATGCGTCCTCTGGCGAGTCAGTTGGCAGAAGAGGCTAACCTGACGGTTCACCGGTCCTTCTATGACGCAAACAACAAACGGGTTGAAGCTGTCATTCCTGAAGTGCAGAACCTTATTCCACCAATCCGTAAGCACACTTACGCCTCTGACATTGATCCGCCTGAGCTTATAAGTGAAGAAGCTGTCTTTCAGGCTGTAACCCGGATTGACTGGACCACCAATGACTTCCAGCCATTGGATGGGGAGGAGGAGGCTGAACCGACGCCAGATGACCCATCTAGTTCACATCAACCCGACGATGAAGCTTAATCTGTCAATTCAGTTGATATGCTAGAAACTATCCGTTGTGAAACAATTCCATATTTTGGGCCTCTGTGCCTTATAATAGGATAGCAAAAACTATTTTGATCTGCTGCCATCATGCAGGAAGAGATACTTTATGTGATCCGCCATGTCAATGTCAATGTTGGTTCAGGTATCATAATATGCAACTCCTGTGTTTGCATAAAAAAGAAAAGGGTCCTGGCGGTTTACCGCCGGACGGGTCATAATGCCCAAGAAAAGGCCTGATTGAGAATCAAACCGTAAAAATATGAAATGATTCATACCTGTGATGTAATATCCCTGTTGAATTGGTTGATCAACTTTGATTGTGATAAGGGTGAAAACCCAAATCTGAAATTCTTGTATAACTCCATCATGTACTGATGTCGTATAGTAAATCATACCGGGTGATGATGCACACCAGATGACCAAAGCCAGGCCGGGTTAACAAACTCCGGTTTAAGAATAAGGTCTGTCAACGTGTAGTTGCAAACCAAGCCGGTTTAAAGAATACCAGGCTAATAAGATGACTGACCAGGCTAAGAAAATCGGTTTAACATAAAGTTTAACAAAACGCAAATAAAACCGTGTAGTCGAGGCTTTTTGAGGGCTGCCAGGCCCAAATTCGAGGCTTTTTGTGGGCTGCCAGGCCGCTGAGTTGAACCATTTAACAAAGCCTTTTAAGATGGACCTCCAACTAACCAATCACCGTTTTAACTTTGACAAGTGCAGGGTCTCAATGAGAGTAACTGTCAAACGTTCGGAGGGCCGTGCCAGGATGACCTGGATAGGAGTGTCTTACTTGATGAAGGCAGGTTAACCCGGGGTTTTAGGTAAATATACCAGGCTTCCAAGCCGTGGGTCGATACCCAGCTACAAGGGTCCATTCAAACTCCTTGGTATTTGACACAAGGAGCCCCCAAGTAACGTGATGAGCTGTGCTCATTGGGTGCCTATGTTTGAGTTGTGCATAGCATCCAGACTCTCTTTGGCCCCTTGGGTGTGAAGCTCCCAAGCTTTGTGGCGTGATAGCCGGTTTAACAGGTAGTACTCCGCTTTGTCAGCTAAAGCCCCCATGTAACTCAAAGGATATTTGAGAAAAAACAGCAGAAGCCCCGCTTAGAGCAAGGATGCTGATTTATTTATTGATCATAATATATACATTGTCGAAATATGTACATAAGAAGAGCCTATGGCTCAAGTGTAATAAGGCCGGAGGAGAGCTATGTTCCACGGCCGCCGGGTCTCCTCCTCAGAGTTGCGTGAGTTGTCTCGAACGTCAATGAGGTAGTATGATCCGTTGTGCAGATTCTTGCTGACCACAAAGGGTCCTTCCCAAGGCGGGGATAACTTGTGCATGTCGGTCTGATCCTGGATGAGCCGGAGCACCAAGTCACCTTCTTGAAAGGTTCTTGTCCTAACCCGGCGGCTGTGATAACGCCGTAGGTCTTGTTGATAAACCGCCGATCGAGCCAAAGCCATATCCCTTTTCTCATCTAACAGGTCCAATGCCTCTTGGCGAGCTTGCTCGTTGTCCGCTTCAACATAATTAGCAACCCGGGGCGAGTCATGACGTATATCACTTGGGAGAACTGCCTCTGCTCCGTATACCATAAAGAAAGGCGTGTAACCTGTTGATCGATTGGGGGTGGTATTGATACTCCACAACACAGAAGGTAATTCTTCCACCCAACAACCCGGCGTCCGCTTCAAGGGAATCATGAGCCGAGGTTTAAGACCCTTTAAAATTTCTTGATTAGATCGCTTTGCTTGACCATTGGATTGAGGGTGCGCCACAGATGCTAGGTCAAGACGGATGTGCTCTCTCTGACAGAAATCCTCCATCTCACCTTTGGAAAGGTTGGTACCATTATCCGTGATGATACTGTGTGGAAAGCCAAAGCGGAAGATAATCTTTTTAAGAAATTGAACCGCCGTAGCTGCATCACACTTGCTAACAGGCTCCGCTTCAACCCACTTGGTGAATTTATCAACTGCCACCAACAGGTGGGTCTTCTTGTCCTGGGAACGTTTAAAGGGTCCCACCATATCAAGCCCCCAAGTAGCAAAAGGCCAAGTGATAGGAATCATCCGTAGTTCCTGAGCTGGAACATGAGCTCTGCGTGAAATTTTTTGACAAGCATCACATCGCTTTACCAGATCCTCCGCATCAGCATGAGCTGTCAACCAGTAAAACCCATGACGAAAAGCTTTTGCAACCAGGGACTTTGAACCGGCATGATGACCACAATCCCCTTCATGAATTTCCCGTAGGATCTCTTGGCCTTCTTCCGGAGAAACACAACGCTGAAATACGCCTGAAACGCTACAGCGGTGTAACTCGCCATTGTGAATAACCATGGACTTGGACCGCCGGACTATCTGTCGAGCCAGAACTTCATCATTTGGTAGCTCGCCCCGGCTCATATACGCCAGATATGGAACCGTCCAATCCGGTACAACGTGTAAAGCGGCCACCAACTGAGCCTCCGGATCAGGAACAACCAAATCCTCTTCTGTAGGCAACTTAACAGACGGGTTATGCAAGATATCTAAAAATGTGTTAGGAGGTACCGGTTTACGCTGAGATCCAAGCCGGCTCAAAGCGTCTGCTGCTTCGTTTTTGCGCTGATCAATATGCTCAACCTGATACCCTTTGAAATGACCCGCCACAATATCCACCTCACGCCTGTAAGCCGCCATGAGTGGATCCTTAGAATCCCAAGTACTAGAAACTTGCCGAGCCACCAGATCAGAATCTCCGAAACAACGAACTCGACTTAAGTTCATCTCTTTGGCCACACGGAGACCATGGAGTAAAGCTTCATACTCAGCTGCATTGTTAGTACAAGGAAACATCAAGCGGAGGACATAGCAAATTTTATCACCTCGAGGGGAAGTAAGGACAACTCCAGCCCCCGATCCTTCCAACTGCCTGGATCCATCAAAATGAATAGTCCAGTACGTATTATCCGGTTTATCTTCCGGTGCTTGCAACTCGGTCCAGTCATTGATAAAATCCACAAGAGCCTGAGACTTGATGGCTGTTCGAGGTACATATTTTAAACCGTGTGGACCAAGCTCGATTGCCCACTTTGCAACCCGGCCAGTTGCTTCCCTGTTTTGAATTATATCGCCCAAAGGAGCAGAACTAACCACTGTGATTGGATGGCCTTGAAAATATTGCTTGAGTTTTCGATTGGCCATAAAAACCCCGTACACCAACTTCTGCCAATGTGGATAGCGTTGTTTGGACTCGATCAGGACTTCACTGATGTAGTATACAGGTCGTTGAACCGGATATTCCTTCCCAGCTTCTTTACGCTCAACCACAATTGCCACACTGACCGCTCGGGCATTGGCAGCCACGTATAACAGCAAAGGCTCATGATCAACTGGGGCTGCAAGAACCGGCGGTTCAACCAACTGCCGCTTTAGCTCCTCAAAAGCCGCATTGGCTGCGTCACTCCAGACGAAATCATCCGTCTTCTTCAACATCTGATACAAAGGAATTGCCTTCTCTCCCAAACGACTGATAAACCGGCTAAGGGCTGCAATCCGACCTGCGAGACGCTGAACATCATTGATACACTTCGGTTTAGCCAGGGATGTGATTGCCTTAATTTTTTCTGGGTTAGCCTCAATGCCCCTGTTGGATACAAGAAACCCGAGAAGCTTGCCTGCCGGAACACCAAAAACACATTTATCCGGATTAAGCATCATCTTGTAAACCCGAAGATTGTCAAACGTCTCCTTGAGGTCATCTATCAGTGTTTCTTTCTTCCTGGATTTTACCACAATGTCATCCACATAGGCATGAACATTACGCCCAATCTGCGTGTGAAGACAATTTTGCACACAACGCTGATAAGTTGCCTGAGCACTCTTGAGCCCAAAGGGCATAGAAACATAGCAGAAGGCTCCAAAGGGAGTGATGAAGGCTGTCTTCTCCTGGTCCTTAACTGCCATCTTGATCTGATGATATCCTGAATAAGCATCCAAAAAACTCAGGCGCTCACAACCCGCCGTCGCATCAATGATCTGATCAATACGCGGGAGAGCAAAGGGATCGGCCGGGCAAGCCTTATTCAAGTCCGTGTAGTCCACACACATACGCCAAGTGCCGTTTTTCTTAAGAACCAGCACCGGATTAGCCAACCATTCAGGATGAAACACTTCGACGATAAACCCAGCAGCCAACAGCCGGGCTACCTCTTCACCAATTGCCTTGCGTCTTTCTTCATTAAAGCGACGAAGAAATTGCTTGACCGGTTTAAACTTCGGATCAATATTAAGAGTGTGCTCAGCGAGTTCCCTCGGTACACCTGGCATGTCAGAAGGCTTCCATGCAAAAATGTCCCGGTTCTCACGGATGAACTCGATGAGCGCGCTTTCCTATTTTGGATCCAGATTGGTGCTGATGCTGAACTGCTTGGATGAATCGCCAGGTACGAAGTCAACAAGCTTAGTCTCGTCAGCCGGTTTGAAATGCAGGGTTGGGTCATGCTCAGTGGTGGGCTTCTTCAGAGGGGTCATATCTGCCGGATCAACATTCTCCTTATAAAACTTTAGCTCCTCTGTAGCACAAACCGCCTCAGCATAAGCCGCATCACCTTCCTCGCAATCCTACGCGATTTTCCGACTTCCATGAACCGTGATAGTCCCTTTATGACCCGGCATCTTGAGCTGCAAATAAATATAACAAAGCCTTGCCATGAATTTTGCATAAGTCGGCCGCCCAAACAGTGCATGATACGGGCTCTGGATTCTCACTACCTCAAAGGTCAATGTCTCAGACCTAGAGTCATCCTCATCACCAAACACCACTTCCAAAGTGATCTTACCTACGGGATACGCCGATTTACCTGGTACCACACCATGAAAAACAGTGTTGGACGGTTTAAGATTCTTATCTGTCAACCCCATGCGACGGAATGTCTCATAATACAGAATATTGATACTGCTTCCTCAATCCATGAGTACTTTGGTGAACTTATAACCTCCCACCTGAGGCGCCACCACCAGAGCTAGTTGACCCGGATTGTCAACCCGGGGTGGATGATCCTCCCTACTCCACACAATAGGCTGTTCTGACCACCGCAAATAACGTGGAACTGCCGGTTCAACAACATTGACTGCCCTCTTGTGAAGCTCCTGATCACGCTTGCACAGACTAGTGGTGAACACATGATATTGCCCACCATTCAACTGCTTTGGGTGACTCTGGTAACCCGACTGCTGCTGATTCCCTTGATTATTCTGCTGGTTATTACCACCTTGGTTGTTCTGGTTGCCATGATTATTCTGAAACCCAGAGTTTGAACCGCCGCCACCATGGAAACCTGGACCTGGACCGCCCGACGGACCCTGATCATACCGGAAAAGATCAGAGTTTTTGAATTCCTTCATAATGTTACAATCCTTCCAAAGATGCGTTGCAGGAACCTCCTTGGTCCCATGCTTTGGACAGGTCTGATTCAACAAACGCTCCAGATTCATCGCCCCGCCGCGCTGGGGCGGTTTACCTTTTCGGCGCTGCACATTAGCGTTAGCCACAAAATCTGAATCCGCTTTACGCTTACCATTATTCCCATGGCCTCCTTGGTTGTGTTGCTGTCCCTTTGCACCGCCATTCTTCTTTCCCTTCTCCGGTTTCTCATTATCAGAATCGGGATCCTTGGTATTATCAGAATCGGCATACTTTACCAAGGCTGCCATGAGGGTTCCCATGTCGTTGCAGTGGCGCTTGAGCCGTCCCAACTTCATCTTCAGTGACTTAAACCGGCAATTGCGCTCCAGTGTGATAATCGCTTGACCAGCGTTAATCCGGTCGGACGAGTGCAACACTTCTGAGACCCGGCGTACCCAATGAGTTGTGGACTCGTTCTCTCCTTGAACACAAGCATCCAGATCCACAATGGACATGGGCTGTTTGCACGTGTCTTTGAAATTGGCTATAAACCGGGCCTTCAACTGATCCCATGACTCGATGGAATTAGCTGGTAGATTTTTCAACCAAGTACGGGTTGTTCCCTCCAACATCATCGTGAAGTACTTTGCACAAGCTGCTTCATCTACATCCAGCATCTCCATTGCCATCTCATAACTCTCGACCCACGCCTCAGGTGGCTGATCCGCCGTGTAATTAGGCACTTTGCGTGGACCCTTGAAATCTTTGGGCAGACGCACATTACGGAGAGCCGGAATAAGGCACGGTACTCCCCAGGAACTGAAGGCAAGCCCGGTGCCTCGGTCAACTGACGCTGCTGGCTGAACCGGGGCGGGTTGATAACGACCCAAAGCGGCATCCCTTCGTGCCCTGCCATGATCCACCACATCTTGAGCATTGCGATGCCGCGCGCTGCTAGACACCTCCGGTTCATCCATACGCCTGCTATAACTTGGGCTCGGACGAGGGGTTGAATGAATTCTATCCCGGCTATATGAATAAGCCTGCTGCTGCACCACGGCGGTTTGAAGAAGGTCTCTCTCCTGCCACGTCTTGACTGCTGCTATTGAATCACCCTCCATCGGAATAGCTGCCAGGCGTGAGGCTGCGGCAATCATGTTATCCAGAGGGCTCGAGAAATGACCCGATGGTGTAGACACGTATTGCGGCGGGTTATCTGTTCGTCGGGGTGGCTCCGTCATCCGTAGTTAATCCGGAGCTGTCCTAGGCGCCTCAGTCCGGTTTGCAGCTGCCGGATTGCTCGGCCCAGCGCCTGGCGTCTGAAAAAGATTTAACCCTTCGTAAACCGGTGGCAGACGTGACCGGTACTTCCTTTGCATTACATCCACTAATGCGGTCCGATCCAGCATGAGCTGGTAATTCTGTGCCTGTATCTGCTGTGATTGGGCATCCAAAGCGGCCTGTTCTTCAGCCATCCTAGTATCCTCAGTTGCCAGGTCCTCCTTAGCCTATGCTATTTGGTCCTTCAGTTTCGCAACGTCCGTGTTGTGTAATCCTGCGTCTCTGGGGTGACTGTCGCGGTTAACCAGGTCGCTCAGGCGTCCATCAAACCTGAGAGGACTTGCGCCGAACGGCGCGTTGGGACTCCTGCCGCGGCTGCTGATCCGGTATTCATCATCGCGGTAGATGAAGACTGCAACGTGGGCTGTGTTCCGGCCATGTAAACAGCAACCCGACTTGGCGGTTCAAGGAGGTCCGGAATACTGTTGCCATCGGAATATCCTTCGAACGCCCCGCTATGAATCTGGTACAAGGACTCAGTCTCGCCAGTGGATGACTCGCCGTCGGAGTATACGGCTGTCTCACCTTCAGACATCGATTCAGATCCGATCCCATGGACACATCCTACGAACGCACGCTTCACGGCGGGCTTAACCCGGGCTGGACTCGCACGCTGAGCCGTCTCGACGAGGTCGGTGCAGATGTCCGGCTCAGGGCCCGGTTCGCCGATCTTGCCGATGAAGACATGAATTCCGCCGAAGGGAACCCAGTACCCGTACTCGATCGAGCCGGCCTCGGGGCCCCATCCTTCGTCATCGATGTAGAGCTTGCCGCGACGACTTTTGGTCATCCGACCGATCACGTACCCATTAAGTCCTTCAGAGCAGCCCTTCAAGAACTCGACACCATCGTGCGATAGCCCCACGGTGGGCGCCAACTGTCATGGAATTAACACGTCAGATGTCCTCATGAAAGGACTTAGTCGTGGAGCCATCGCAACGGGTTAGCTTGAAGGGGTTAAACAGGACAAGGGACATGGGAGTTTATACTAGTTCGGCCCCTTCGATGAAGGTAAAAGCCTACGTCTAGTTTTGATGGGATTGATTGGGTTTCGATGACCAGGGAGCGAAATACGCTTGCCTGAATCTCGAGTTGTTGTCTGTTGTCCCTGAACCGCCGCCGGGTCATCCCTTTATATACACAGGTTGGCGCCCGGCCGGTCTACAGAGCCCCGAAGCCGACTCATACAAAGTGTCCGGCTCGGTCTCTCCTTTCCTAACTTATATTACAAGTTTACATAGTCATGGAGGTTTACCACTATGGGCCCTAATCCGCCTTTGGGTTGCGGGCTTCTAAGCTTCATTAGTAAAACGCCATCTTCTGGATCTTCATGGGCTTCATCATAGTCGAGGGTGAACCGGGCCCTCCTGGCCGGTTTACACTCAGTAGCTATATCCTCAACAGGCTGGGATACAGTTCATTGTATTGTCTTGTGTAGTTCCACTAAAATGTATGATTGGCACAACATGATCCCTGTTTGCACAAGTAGGAACAAGGTGAAACCTTCATTAGCTTAGTGAGAAAGGGTAGAAAGACTTTAGCATATTACTCTAATAGTAGCATCAAATTCATGATGGACAATACGCAAAACATTGCCTCATTGAACCAATGGCAATAAATTGACATGTAAAACAATAGCACTATTATGTCATGACACTAATAATATTCCCTCCCTGCTCCACCACATGATTCACCTCCATAGACAAAGATACACACATACATGATTCAGCATAGGGTGCTACTAAAGATTTGTTTAACTCCGACAGGAAAATTAGGCAGCAATAAATTAGTGGTACTTAAGTACTCCTAACTAATTAAGTGAGACAACAGAAGTGGAAGGTTTTGTACTCCTAACTAATTAAGTGAGACAGCAGAAGTGGAAGGGCTCCCTGGAGGATCGTCTTACATGTAAGGTAGTCGTTGCCGGAGCCCTTGAATGGCCTCGATTGAGGCCTCTGGCTTCAGCAAGATCACCTTGGCACTGTTTATTCTTCTTCTTCTTCCTCTTCATGCTCTGTTTCTCTTTCTCCTCACCAGTTGGTGAAACCAAGTACATGATTGGCCTTCTATTTCAGAATTGGTTTTGTCAGTGAGGGAGTACAAGTGTACTAGTAAAAATAGCATTATTTTCTCATGGCAGTCGCAAAATAGAGATGAACACATGCATTAAGTGTCATTCTTACCTAAAGGAAGGTTATGGTGCCAATATGGATGATGAGTATTGGAACACAGATCTCCCTTTGTGCAGTTCCACCGAAATGAACCAACTGTTCCATTCTGACATTCTAGTTAAATAGCACAAAAGTCACTTCTTTTAAGAAGTGTTTTGTGCAGTGCACCAAAAGGTCACAACAGCAACCAGGTGAAATGGATATCCCTGTTTGCACAAAAAAGCTATAGAGGAAATAGTCAGAGTCTCAAACAATTACAGGCAAAAACATTTGGCTAAACTTGCCATGGATTATAACAGTGGCATGGCTTCATTTTACCAGGGGCATTAGATTAAGAACAGCTAAATATTTGGTATAAGGGCATGGGACAGTGGGTGCACCAGCAGTCCAACACCATGTACCTAAACAGGGGCATAAAGTGGTGATTCATAGGTTGTTGCCCCGAGAAACAAACATCCAAGAAACATATCTGGGTTGGTCCCATTTTTGTTCACTCTAGCCACCTACTCCTATGTGTGGATAGCAAATCTAGTCCTGGTCATACCACTGTATAGAGTGTTACCCCCGTATTTCCCTTTTCGACCAAGAGACCGGTTGGATCACCAGTCTGTACTACTTTCACCCCCTTTCCTTCTTGTTTGTACCAAGTCTGATGTACATACTAAATTCCCCCACCCCCACTTTATTTCTTGTTTGAACCAAGTACAAGATTCAACTCCATGAAGTAGCTTTACCTCTAACAGTAGAAGAAAAAAATAGGTGACGTTGGACCATCTGATCAAGAGGGGCTGAGAGGTAAAAAAAGATGCACATGCAGCGACGTAGCGAGCTGGGGAAGTAGAGCTAAGGCGGTTTTGAAGGAATATATACCTGAAGGTAGTCGGGGTGTGGATAGATGGGCGGCGGGAGGCCGGATCCACCCACACTAGGGCAACAACGAAGGAATTGAAGGACCTCCTGTGCCGGTGCTCCGCCAGAGATAACGGTGCGGCCGGCAGTGGGTCTCCTCCCTCGCTGTCGACGACGGCCTAAACCCTTCCCCTCCTCCCCTTTACCAGCGGAGGGGGATACGTCTGGATCTGTAACCAGCGCTGAGGATAGACGGACATTGTTTTTTGAAGGGAGAAAGACAGTGTTACCACCGCTATCTTGTTTAGATATGGAGAGGATGAGAGTGTGTGAATAGATCAACCCTAGCAAGCAAGCGCGGAGGCTCTGGCCTATATATACGTAGTGGGGTAGTTTTCCTTTTTCTCTCCGTCAAAACAATCGTTTAAAATTGTGTACGTGCCAGGTCGTCATTTTTTTAGTTGTTGATTGTTTTTTTAGATAGCTACCCGCTTATTCCAAGTGGTGTTACAGTGTGCCCAGTCGCACTTAGTATCGTTCAAGTCTGGTACAAGTCCCTCCATTAAATGAACAACCACCCCCTCGTAAAAATTGTAACAAGCCCACGGCTAAAATTATCGGAAATGTGGGCTGCCGCAACATGCATTATTATTTATATTTTCTACTCCCTCCGTTCCTAAATATAAGTCTTTTTTATTAGCCACACCTAAGACAAGAATTTTTTTATTAGCAGTGAACCCCACATGTCATAGACACAAAAAGTGTGGCAAGATTCCCTTAGGCAAGCGAAAGTGTGTCTAACAATTTGAGCAACTCAAGTTAGGCAAGTGTAGGAAAAATAATGTGGCAACATAAGACAAACATATTCACAATCCAAACAGCCCCGTAATTTTTTGTGACATGCATGAACATTTGGTTAGTTAAATTTATAGTCAAAATTTGGCAAGGTGCATCAAATCAACACATGCAAGTATCAAAAGGAAAGTCACGGCATGCATACATGCGTAGTACTCCCTCCGTTTCCAAATATAAGTCTTTTTAGAGATTGCAACAAGTGACTACATACGAAGCAAAATAAGTGAATCTACACTCTAAAATATGTCAACATACATCTGTATGTTGTAGTCCATTTGAAGTGTCTAAAAAGACTTATATTTAGGAATGGAGGGAGTAATTAATGCATCGGTAAACGCAAATTATTGAAATATATCTAGTGTAGTGCTTTGATGTGTCGCGTCAACTCGTACAAGACCGAGAAGTTTGATTACTACAACGCCCTCTCCCTCGCAGACTGAGCTCTGGTGCCTTAACTGCACCTGCCTTTGGCTGCATAACAGGTGGTCCACCCACCTGTTGGGCCCACCTGTCATAGACGCAAAGGCAGGAGCAGTAAGTCAATGAAGCTGCATCCCTCCCTCGCGCATGAGCGTGGTGGCTGGCAGGACTAGGAGAAGCTTTCGCTACATGATATCCCTCCCGCACGCGGTGGACGGACATGCAGTAGTGGATTTGATACTCTAGAAGTAGTAGTAACATCATTGTTCGTCTTCTCGAAGAGGCAAAGATCCAAGCGCAACCCGAACATGGCAGTTGCAAACGCTCACGTGGCAGTCTTTGTGTAGGGGTGGGGCGTGGTGCGATGCCTTGAAGCACGCATATAGCCAGGCTCTTGCATGAGACAAAATTGCTATTTGAGCCCACTATTGTAGTACTAGTACTTGCTAGTATAGCCCTATAAACCGGAAAGGAGTATTTGCCTTTCTAGAGATTTCAACAAGTGACTAGACTACACAGCGTGCAGTACTCCCTCCCTTCCGGTTTATAGGGCTCAAATCTCAAATCTCATCAACTAAGGCATTTTGTGATTGGAGGAATGTATCTCGTACTTTACAAAACTACCCTAATTAAACTCATGCATTAATTACATAGTTCTCTCATTTTCCTCTCCGCCTTGGTCGCGGTGCACAATATTGAGCACTCCTATATGACTAGCCACTTTATCTACATGCGGGACATCAAATCATCCGGGCCCGCATGCCATCCACTAAATCACAGCGAGGTGCTACAGTCGATACTCATCGATCACCCCGGTGTGGCCGTCATGACCTGTCATATCACAAAACCCACACCTTTACCAGCAGTGGTAAAGTGGCCTCGAAGTTGGATTGGACGAAGCAACCATCATTTCACTGGAATGCTCATTGAAGCCCTTTCTCCCCTTTCTTGAAGAAAACCTCACTCCAGGCTACTCACTTTTGCCATTTTTCTTTTGTACCGACGAAGGAAAGGTGGGCGAATCAGTGATGCTGCTATATTTTCATTCCAAGAATCTTCTTTTTGCGAAGCACCGACCCATTCTCACAGCCTATTATTTTCCCGTTTTCATTGCGATTGTGGTTTCCTTTCGATTTCTCTTTGTTTGTCAGTTCATTGATGGATCCTGGAGCACTAGGCAAAGAGTTGTAGGCAGACAATCCACTGGAGACAGCGATCTCCAGGAAGCGAGCATCGACCAACGAGTTGACCATGTTGGCGGGCCAACCCATGGAGACAAAGAACTCCAAGAAACAAGCACTGGACATAGAGTTGACGACGTTGGTGGACGAACTCCTCAAAGAAAGTTGGAAGAACAGCAAGGGCACCACCGTGCCTACCCCAGGAACTCCTCCAAGAATCTTCTTTTTGCGAAGCACCGACCCATTCTCACATCCTATTCTTTTCCCGTTTTCATTGCGATTATGGTTTCCTTTCGATTGCTTTTTGTTTGTCAGTTCATTAATGGATCCTAGAGCACTAGGCAAAGACTTGCCGGCGGACAACCCACTGGAGACAGTGATCTCCAGGAAGCGAGCACGGACCTACGAGTTGACCATGTTGGCGGGCCAACCCATGGAGACGAAGAACTCCAAGAAACAAGCACTGTCCAAAGAGTTGACGACGTTGGCAGACGAACTCCTCAAAGAAAGTTAGAAGAATAGCAAGGGCCCCATCGTGCCTACCCCATAAACTCTAATGGCCACCTATGCGAGGCTCAAGGCCGAGTTTGAGGAGATAGTCGCTGTTGAGAAGTAGTATTCCCCTGGCAAGGTGATGGCCCCCGTCGAGGACGAGGAGATGGCCCCCAGAGGGATGGGATCCCCTGTTGAGCTGCACAAGGTAAAAAATAATGGCTTACCATAGTTGTGGTTTTTGATTATTTGCAATGTGCTTGCTAATATGTTAGGGTTGTGCAGGTGCCGGTGGACGTCCTTGATGATTCCGTTGTCGTGGCCCATCCTATGGACAACGCCCCAGAGATCGTTTTTGATGTCGCGGTCCGTCCTATTGACATCGCCCCGGAGATCGATTCTGATGCCCCTGTCCATCCTGTGGACATCGCCCCAAAGATCGATTCCGATGTCGCGGTCAGTCCTGTGGACATCGCCCCAGATATCGATTCCCATGCCGCTGTTCGTGTTGTGGTCATTTCCCGAGAGATCAATGACAAGAAATAGTTGGTCGTGCTAATCCTTCAGGGTAATTTGCATTGCCTTGTGTTTAATTACCAAAACGATGCGTGTTATCAAACCATCTTAGGGCTAGTGCACTGTCTTGTGTGGGAGGTACTTGCTACTTTTGTTTGATAGTGAATCATGCAAACCCTCTCCGAGTTATGGAAATAGATGTATCCTCACCAACTTTTGATGTAATATATGGCATGCTTAGATGTAAGTTTGAACTGTTTATCATATCAGCAGGGCTTGTTTGATGATTTCTTGGTGTTAGTAGGCTAGCTACTATGCGAGCTATAGTACTTGCAAAACACTCACAGAAGAGAAACGTTGGGGCTGATGAGCTCGTGGTATGCTTATACTTATCCGTCGTTGATCGACCAATAGCCCAAGCTCCTAAAATTGTAGGCTTAGCGATCGATCAGACAATAGTCGACACGGATACATTAAGGCCTCATTTGGTTCATATGGTAGGAAAATTGTAGCAAAAGTCCAGAGACGTACAACACAAAATCATAGCAGCATAGAGACGTACTCCCTCCGTTCCAAAATAGATGACCTAGGCGGGCTAGTTTGGCCTAGTGGGTTCAGTGATATGACGTGGTACAGTGTCGTCCAGTCTTCGCGTGTGGTAGCAGTATTGCGGGTACAGTAAGTTTTCTTGAAGAAGCGGCATTCAACGAAGTCATGATGGTTCCTTCATCCAACCAACTTATAGTGGGAAAGGTTGGGCCTGCGCTACGACCGGGGTGGACCAAGATAATTTTGTGCATGGCAGGTGGACCAGGACGGTCGATGTCCCACATGTCGGCAAATGAAAGTATTCTTTTCGATATAGAGGACGAGCAACGAGTATCCATTGTTTATTTTTGATGAAAGCTATTGTCTCCACTGTTACGACGGAGGAGTGCGAAACACGACAGTCCAGTGAACTTGGCATGTGCACCACTCCCTCCTTCCTCATGTAATACGCCATAGTGTTGACTATAAGGTTGGCTATAAGGTTACAACTTTTTCTCACTTTATCTCTATCTATTTCCTCTCAAATGTTTTTTACCTTTCTTTTTTATAGACACAATTGTTTTTTATGCCTTTTTTTAGAATTAGGTTTTTTATACCTAGGAGCACGTGTAGAGACGGGCTCTTGCAGAACCCACTCCTTGACTTTGTCAATTCCTCTCTCTCCTCCACATAAGCAGGCTTATAGCCCAGTATTTTACTCGTACTACTTGCTACGAATGCAGACAGCTGGCTTTTGAGGGGGGAGCGCGCGCAGGGAGGTGTGTGTGTGGGGGGGGGGGTTGGTGGGCCAGGGCGGTTAGAAGCGGGCTTGGAAGCGATCCGGACTCCCGCATGTCCCACCTCACATTATCACCATATATTTCTTGGAGTTCGTGCACAGCGGGCGGGTGATCTCTTCTCCCTCCCCCGTCTCTCTCTTCTTAGTCGACGCCCGCCGAGCGATTAGATTTCGGCTATCGATGGTCTATTCAATTGCAGTCCCACATGTCAGTGAAATTGCAAGACAACGCGTGTCCCCTCTGGTGAGCGGCATGCGAGCCGGACTGTCGGGGGTGCGACACGTACGAGTCGTAAGTGTGCTGCCTTTTCCTTTTGAACTTGCAAAGCGTAACATTTTCATGCGATCGATTGATAGAAATACAGAACAAAATGACGAGGGCGGTGCTTTCCCGCGTGTTAGGTGGGCTAGTTTGAGTGATATGACGTCCTACAGTGCCGTCCACTTGCTCCATTTTTATGTAAGAAAAAGTTTACACTCTTACATGGGAGGAGTGTGAAACAGAGCGGATCTGATTTTGATCGAGGGATAATTGTCCCCTACCAAATAATGGAGCACTGTTAGCGATTATAGCATGATAGTTAGGGCATCTCCAGCGCTGGCCCACAAATTTACACCGGCATCTGTCCGAGGACACTGATGGATGCCATCGATGCTGCCCGCATACCTTTCGACAACTATATGAACTAACCGAACAAAATTCGTGCAAACAAAGAAAATTTCAAATTAACTGGATGAAATTCATTACATTTCGATAACTTTTCCTACAAACTGGATGAAATTCATTACATATTTCGCACAAACCATACTAAAACCTACTGTAAACCTAATCTAAACGATCGCCGGCGCCCGACCACCATGTTCGGCCATGAACCCGAGAAAGCCGGCCATTGCCTTTGCCTCCTCCTCATCCGCCTCGATAACCTCCTCCTCCAGAGCACAAGGTTTTGAAGATTTCCACCTCCACGTCGCTGTCAAGCGGCTAATCGGCCACCGATGTTTACACCACCAAGCTTGGCATCGACTGAGTGGAGTAGCGGTGGCCTTCCTAGGACCAGAGCAGCGGCGACCTACCGTGTACTTCTCTTCCTCGCTGCCGGTTGCGCCCGCGCATGCACGCCGGCTTCGTGGTCGTGGCGGTGGATGGCGGGCGGGGGGTGGCGGCGATCTCCTTCATCTGCTCCTACGACAGTACGTCGAAGAGAGCTTTGGAGCACGCCCGGAGTGGAGCCGCCAATGTCCTTCGTCTGCTCCAGTGACAGTACGTCCAAGAGATCTTTGGAGCACCATGAGACCATGGTTGGAGTGGTGCCGACAAAAGGAAGGGACCGGAGGAGAATGAGTGTGGGTCTTTGGCTATGGTTGGGAGCTGGGGCTCAAGTTAATATAGCGGGCGAATGGCAATGAGCCGCGGCAGACAAATAGATGGCTGGCACCGGAGTAGGTTCGTCGGGCGTGAATGCGGACGCCGCTTGAGTGACTTAACTGCAGGTGCGTTGGGTTACTGACATGTGGGCCCAACGGGCATCTGGCCCGCATGTCAGTGACACACCAACTGCACCTGCAGTTCAGTCAGGTGAATGCGGCATTGACGTTCTGGAGAGACGGTGGCCGTTTCAGGCAGGAAGCGTGCGCTAGCGATGGAAGGGGTTTCGGTAGGCCAGGGCGGTCAGACGCTAGTGTGGTGGTAAAATGTGAACTCATGGATGACGAGCCTTTGAAGCGTATGCGGCACATATTGACAACCAGGCGCCCATGCAACCGCTCTTGTCGCCAGCTAGCCTTCGACGACCACCATTAGACACCACACAACCATGCATAACTTATGAATAATGGACGAACCAATCAAACACACACTCGTGTGCAGTGGCACTATGATCGGTCGCTCACGATAGTACATACTCCGTACCATAGTTCCCTCTCTAGCTAGGTTGTTTTATAGATTGTCGTTGTGATGGATGATATACATGAGCAAGGCGCTCCGGAGTATGACCGTTGGTGTTGAGCCAGGTGAATACATGCTTGGCGTTCGCATAGGCCTCCATCAAACGTCTAAACAGTAATGTCAGGCACCGCTGGGGCACGTAGGTGATGGGCTTGCCGTTTGCGTTGCCCCATGAGCAGGACTTTGATTAAGAGGGCGACGTGCATGCGTTAGCATGGTTTGACAGCGTGAGCGTGAGTGTCTGACGCAAAGTATTTCATTTTCATTTGGCTGACGAGTGTGCATTGCAGCGACGAGTCCGTGGTTTGATTCCCCACATACGCATAATTTTGGTTTTTATTTCTTTCTCCACTGACAGGTAGGCCCGCATATATAGATAAAGAACACGAGCTGATGAGGCGCATGTGGACTGTTTGACTGGTCAACCAGACAAATACGGAGCTATACGCTGAGCGAGTGACCGTATAATCACCATGTCTTGTATACAATGATCAAAGTGAGCTATCAAGACAAGTTCGATGACCGCCAATGCATTTTACTCGGTAATAAATGACCAGGATTGAAGGGAAATCCAAATTTCCTTCGTCTTTTGTCCTTGAGCTCTTGACAAACTAATGCACTATACGGTTATCAAGCCACTCCACCCCAGAGCTCTCACCAAGCGCCGTTCATGCCACCGCGTGTCACGACCGGTTTTCCAATAAAAAAAGTTTATTGAGAAACCAATCTTTTGAGTCCAGTATGAGAGAAATCCTCCTCACTGGTAGACAGATTCTTGATACAATAAGCCAGTAGCATAAAATATATTACAGGGTCGAACTATGGTTGCTCAACCAAATTATTACAAGCACGCCGATAATTATACATAATGGCGGACATGACACAGTGGTGTGGAGGCATACTACTGACTCGAGGATAGGGCGGTGGTGGAGAAACACAGCGGGGAGAGAAATACAAGACTCTAAGTCTGTCATCTCATCGAGCGTCGAGGTGAGGCTCGATGAATTTATTTGGTAGCGGAAGCGGATATAAAACAGTGACCAAATCCAGGGTCGCACGAGACTGACTGGGACTCCTCTAAGTGTCGGACTCGCTATCAAACTCTTCATCCATGAGATCGCCTTCGTCAGCATCTGGCCAAATCAACAAGCCAGTGAGTACTTTGAAAGTACTCGCAAGACAGTTCGGACGTAAGATATAACAAATGCATGCATGGATGCGTCATGATTAATTCACCAATGTACATTCAACAAAATTAGCATAACAAGGTAAGTAAAAGGGAAACGGCTGTAGTCCGCCTGAAATCCCAACAAAACATAAATGACTACCGATCGGGTGTCTGAAGCGACGCCTCGAAAGGTGAACAAATAAATATAAGGAAATGATGCCACAGTCGGGCGTCTTAGCGACACCACATAAAGGGCTTTAAAAGAAATGCCACAGTCGGGCGTCTTAGCGACACCACATAAAGGGCTTTGAAAGAAATGCCACAGTCGGACGTCTGAGCGACATCGCAGAAAGGGCTTTTATTCACAAGTAAATAATACTCGTAGTAAACATTTAATTCATGAGAATAAATGGGTTAGTCCATCCACAGGAATAATCATTTAACCGGACTTAGCACTCATGCGATTTACCGGAGTCTCTGTCATCAAACTGATACTGTTAGGACAAGCTAATACGAATTTGGACATGGAATAGATGATTCGAGGAATATATGACTCTGCAGAGTTTGTACAAAAATTTTCCCACAGCCAACGGATTTCCGTAGTCACGAAGGACTAGTTCCGTTTACGGTATTTCGGAAGAAAACACAGCTAACCAGTACACACCCATCCTACCTCTCGATGCTAGGAATCACCCTAGACATCGTCCAAGAAAAACTTTTGAGACGGGGAGATCACAATCTCGAATAGCATGGGATAAAATTTATATACACGCGCTCTAAGGGGTGCCCCCCTCTCGGTCCCAACCAGACACACCCATGCCCCCTGACCGGATGACTGGCTTTAATCCAGGGCCATGGAACCATCATCACGGCCTCTCCTTTTGGTGTGTACCAGAAAAGCGGTTTGCAACTTACTAAACCATATTCCTTGCGGAAAACATGTGGTAGTACAGGGAAGGAAATGAGAGGAACTGGACCGATACGGTTTGACACTAAAGTCACATAGTCTGGCATAAGACTGGCATGCTACGACACTGCCATCTTACCCATCCTCATGCCAGCACATGGCCGTTCATACTCACATCCATCCACTTATGGATCATCGAACTCACTTACCTCAATATTGCATAAAATAACGTTCATCGATATGCTCCTCAACATGCCATGAAACTAACTAAATGCAAAACATGCCAGGACACTCATCATATCAAAAGTTCAAACATGCTTGCCTGGTTCCGAGTAGTCGGAGGCTAGCTCGGTGAAGTTCGCGGCTCCGTCACCTCCTTCGGTATCTACGGTATAAAGAAAATATATGCGCTATCGTAAATACCAAGGGGTGCACAAAAAGTATTCCAAATATTTTTCAAATAAATCTGATAAAAAACTAGACAAAATTTTAAAGAGAACAGAAAAAGAATCAATCAAAAATACTTTTCTGTTTAAAAGTTATAAAGGTTTTTGCCCAGGGACTCATCTGTAATGATACAGACAGTTCCCAGGGGCTAGCTTATAAAAACAGAAACGCTTCGGCAGAAACTACGCCAGCCCAAAGGGAAAACGCATTTTTCCCGAAGGCGCTTTCAGAAAACGATTCAATAGAGAGGGCAGAGAGGCTGACGGTGGGGTCCCACTCGTCAGGTTTGAACTTTCAAAAGGGGGGGGACGAAGCTCGTCGGCGCCCGAGAGCCGCGGTGGTCGCGGGCGGTGATCCACGGCGAGGCAGGGGGATCGGAGGGTACCTCCGTGCTCAGGGCGCCATTCCATGTCGGTTGGTGGTGGTGGTGGTCGCCGGCGAGTACCACGTCGACGGCGAGCTTTGCTCCGGCGGACGGCGGCTCGGGTGGTCGAGGGACTCGTCGGAGAAGGCTACAGAGATCAAATTGAGGAGGGGGTTAGGCTCCTGGTAGCTAGAGAGGGTAACGGACGGGGTTTGGGCGCCGGAGATGGCCTCACTGGAGCGAATCATGGTGGAGGCCGAGGCGGATCGGGGCGGACGGAGTTGGGGGAGGAGACCTCCTCGAGGACCTCCTAGTGGCCTGGCGGGGCGTTGGTGAGGAGTGGTGATGATGCGTGCACGAGGGTGAGCTCGGGGGCCCTTTTTATAGGCGGCCCGAGGCGGTTGCCGTGAACGGGGATCTCCGGCGAGTGATTACGGCGGTGCTGTGGATGTGCAGTGGGATTAGGGGCTTGGGCATTGTCGTTGAGGTCCACCGGTTCCATTTAGGTGCTAAACGGGTTGGGATTTGGTGCTATGGGCGAGCTCGACGGAACGGGGGTGGCGCGGCCCGTCGGCGGCAGGGAGCACGTTCCGTGCTTGCCGGGCCACGGCGACGGTGCCACGGGCGTGCGCTGGCATGCATGAGGCCACGCGGAGAGCAGAGGGGCATTGGGCGGCGCCGAACGGCGTTGAGCAGCCGTTCCGTCCCCTGTCGGCCGCCACGGGAGGTCCCGACGCCGCAGAAGACGCCGGCGAGGGCGGGCCAGCGTGCCACCGACGCCAGGAAGAGGCCAAGTGCGCGTGTGGTGCTCCAGACAGTAGGAAGAGGCAGCGAGGAACGTTCCAAGTGCACTGTGAACGCGTGAGTGAAGCTAACGAACGAAAAATGACACTGAAGTCTGAATTTTTCTGAATTTTGAACAGCAACAGTGCATGCAAGGTGTTCGCAGAATGAATTTGGCCTCTGGTGATTTTTCCTTGAGCTAATTTTTGGTGGAGTGGCTTCTCATTGCTCAAGTAGGCTGCCTGAATTTTGGTGGAATTTTTGGAGCAGTGTAGATATGAATTTCATCAAATTTGGCAAATCTGGTCCAAACTTGCAGAGACTGAATTTTGAAAAATTTGAAAAGAGGAGGAGTGGATCAAGATGGTTCTGGGTTGTGGGTACAAAGGACTATCTAGGAGAGTTGGTTTGAGGTCAAAACTCAAATGAAAAAGGGTACTTGCTTTGAAAATCACTCAGGCTCCAAATAATTTTCAGAATTGATTTGAGAGGAAAAATAATTAGAAAAAAATCCAAAACTTGCTTGGATTAGTTGGGACAGAGAACTTAGGTTGATTACAAGGAGGAGGGGAGGTTTTGGAGGGGTTTTATCACATGGGCAAAAATGCAAAGTCATGGGTGGTTTCCAAAATATGAAAATCCCAAATTTTCATAGAGTTTCATTTTAAAAGAAAACAAATTAAACTCCCAAAATGAATTTGAGAGGGAACCAACAGAGAAGAAGTTTCAAAAGATCAAACACCAAAGTTTGGAAAAAAAAATCCTTGCCAAAGCAAAAGGAAGTTTTTAAGAGGAAGGTTTTCTAAAGAAAAAAATTAAATGGCCTCTTTTCAAAAACCACAAAGTTTTTGATAAAAACCAAATTAACATTTTGGAGTGTCACAACACCTACCCCCTTAGGAAAAATCTCGTCCCCGAGATTTCAACTGTTCCTCAAATAAGTGTGGATGCTCTGTCCGAAGAAAATCCTCGCTTTCCCAAGTTGCTTCACTGTCGGTGTGATTGCTCCACTGGACTTTGAAAAACTTGATGGTCTTCTGTCGGGTCCTCCTTTCAGACTCCTCTAATATTTTTACGGGACATTCCCGATAAGTGAGGTCTGGCTGCACGTCAATGTTTTCATGGGATACTTGTTTCTCTGGGTTGCTTACGCACTTCCTTAATTGAGAGACGTGGAACACGTCGTGAATGTCGGACAAGTCTTCGGGTAAGTCTAGCTGGTAGGCTACAGTGCCTCTTCGTGCCACTATGCAGAATGGTCCAATGAATATTGGTGCTAACTTTCCTTTAATCTTAAACCGTTGCAGTCCTCTCATAGGGGATACTCTCAGGTATACGAACTCACCGGGTTCGAAGCTGACCCTACGATGTTTCTGATCATAATAACTCTTCTGTCGACTTTGAGCGGTCTTAAGTCGGTCTCTGATTAGCTTGACTTTTTCCTCGGCTTCTTTGAGCATGTCTGGTCCGAAGATACGGCTGTCTCCGGTCTCTGACCAATTTAGCGGGGTACGACATCTCCGTCCATATAGGGCTTCAAAAGGAGCCATTTGTAGGCTGGCCTGGTAGCTATTGTTGTACGCGAACTCGTCATATGGCAGGCTTTCTTCCCAACTGGTTCCATATGTGAGGACACATGCTCTCAGCATGTCTTCTAAAACCTGGTTTACGCGTTCTGTTTGTCCATCAGTTTGTGGGTGGTATGCGGTACTAAAGGCTAGTTGGGTTCCCAGGGCCTGTTGTAAATGCTCCCAAAATCTTGAGACAAACTGAGTGCCTCTGTCGGATATTATAGTCTTCGGGACACCGTGCAAACAAACTATGCGGGAAAGATAAATCCTGGCAAGCCTCTGAGTGGTGTGGGTCGTCTTTATTGGAATAAAGTCTGCCACTTTGGTTAACTTGTCAGTGATGACCCATATGGCATCATTCCCGTGTCGTGACCGAGGTAGTCCGACAATGAATTCCATCCCTATTTCATCCCATTTCCACTCAGGTATTTTGTTCGGTTGCAGTAGTCCGGCTGGTCTCTGATGCTCAGCTTTTATGCGTTGACATGAGTCGCAACATGCAATGAAGGTGGCTATGTCCCTCTTCATACCGTGCCACCAAAATCTTTCCTAAATATCTTTATACATTTTGGTTCCTCCAGGGTGGATCGAGTACGGGGCGGTGTGGGCTTCAGCTAAAATTTGCTGTTTAAGGTCTTCTATGTTTGGCACGCAGAGCCTTTCTCCGTACCATAATATTCCTTCATTGTCTATTACGAATTCCGAGGCCTTGCCCATACTCAGCTTTCTTTTAATTCCTTCAATGCTGGGGTGAACAGGCTGAGCTTCTTTAATTTTCCCCACAAGGTCGGGTTGTATTTCCAAGTTTGATATGGTGCCTTCTGCTATCATTATCATGTTGAGCTTGGCAAATTCTTGTTGGAATTCGGGCCTCAAGCTGTGCAGCTTGTTTTCGTCGGAGCTGGGGTTCCGACTAAGGGCATCGGCCACTACATTTGCTTTCCCTGGATGGTAATGGATACCAACATCATAATCCTTTACCAACTCCAACCAACGTCGTTGCCATAAATTTAGTTCTGGTTGCATGAAAATATATTTGAGACTTTTGTGATCCGTATATATTTCACATCGATTCCCAAGTAAGAAATGCCTCCATTCCTTGAGTGCATGAACAACTGCTGCCATTTCTAAGTCATGAGTGGGATAGTTTTCCTCATGCTTGCGAAGTTGCCTTGAAGCGTAGGCGACGACCTTGCCTTCCTGCATCAACACGCATCCGAGACCCTTTCTGGACGCGTCACAATATACTTCAAAATTCTTGTGTATGTCGGGGACAATTAATACTGGTGCTGTCGTTAACTTCTGTTTTAGTTCTTGGAAACTTTTCTCGCAGGCTTCTGTCCATTCAAACTTCTTATCTTTCTTGAGTAACTGCGTCATAGGCTTGGCTATGGTGGAAAATCCTTCAATAAATCTGCGGTAATATCCTGCCATTCCCAAGAAACTCCGTATGTCCGTTACGCTGGCTGGTGACTTCCAGCCAAGTACGGCCTTGACTTTCTCTGGGTCCACTGCGATACCGTCTTGGGTCAGCACGTGGCCTAGAAAGCCTACTTGTCTTAGCCAAAATTCACACTTGCTGAACTTGGCATACAATTGGTGTTTTCTTAGCTCCCCTAGCACAATCCTGAGATGTTCTGCGTGCTCTTCTGGTGTCTTGGAGTATACCAGAATATCGTCGATGAATACCACGACGAACTTGTCCATAAACTTCATAAATACTTTGTTCATGAGGTGAACAAAATATGCTGGGGCGTTAGTTAATCCAAATGGCATCACTGTGAACTCGTACAGTCCATATCTGGAGGTGAAGGCTGTTTTGGGGATATCTTCCGTTCGTACCTTCAATTGATGGTATCCTGACCTTAAGTCAATTTTTGAGAATACCTTGGCCTGAGCGAGTTGATCAAACAAATCGTTTATCCTTGGCATCGGGTATTTGTTTTTGACTGTGACCATGTTAAGTGCTCGATAGTCAATACACAATCTCAGCGTTCCATCCTTCTTTTTGGCAAATAAAATTGGTGATCCCCAAGGTGAGGAGCTGGCTCGAATGTATCCTTTTTCTAGTAATTCCTTTATTTGCTTCTTCAACTCGATCAACTCGGATGGTGCCATTCTGTATGGTTTCTTGTATATGGGGGTGGTTCCTGGTGCTAGCTCAATGCGGAATTCTATTTCCCGGTCTGGTGGCATGCCTGGTAGTTCTTCAGGGAATACATCTGGAAATTCACACACTACTGGAACCTTGTTTAGCTCAGAAACGTCCACCTTATTTAATCTTGGTTGCCGGGGTATTTTTCCTTCCTTGGCTGATACTCTTATTGTCTTCCCTTGGTGGTGTGTGAGAATTACGGTCCTGTTGAAACAGTCGATAAAACCCTTATTGGTGGTTAGCCAATCCATCCCTAGGATGACATCCAGTCCTTTATTTTCCAACACAATAAGATTTGCGTGAAACTCTAATCCTTCGAACTCAATGACCACATTCTGACAGTAATTCTGAGTAACTTGCTGAATCCCAGGGGACTTGATGATCATGGATTTTTCCAAGGGAAGCATCGAAAAATTATTTTGCAAAGCAAAACTTTTCGAAATGAAAGAGTGAGAAGCTCCAGAATCAAACAAAACCATTGCAGGTATTGTGTTGACAGGAAACGTACCGAGTACGATATCCGGAGCATTTTGTGCCTCCTCTTTGGTTACGTGATTCAGATGACCCTTCCTGTGGTTATTGTTGGGATTGAAATTGTTTCGCTTGGGCGCGGAATTGTTGCTGCCGTTGTTCGGCTTTAGGGTTGAATTCATTGGCTTGGGGCACTGTTTGGCATAGTGCCCTTCTTCTCCACAAGCGTAACAAGTAACGCCGGGGCGATAGATGAATTCCTTGTCCCTTGCATGAAAATTCTTGATTGGGCGTGAGACATTGGATGAGGATTTGTGTGTCCCGCCCTTTTGAAAATCTGTCTTGCTTCGGTGATTGCGAGCATGATTAGTCTGGTCCATTTTTCGCTTGCAGATATCATCCAGACTGCGTCTCTCATTTTCCAGGGTAATGGCTTTGTCCACCAGTGTTTTAAAATCAGGAAAAGTGTGCATGACCAGTTGGCATTTAAGCGCGGGCGCCAGATCGTCAAGGAATTTCTCCAACTTCTTGATTTCAGTCATACGTTCTTCATTGGCGTAGCGAGACAATAGAGTAAATTGATTGTTGTAATCTGACACTGTCATGTTCCTTTGTTTGAGGTCATCGAACTCTCTCTTCTTGATTTTCATAATACTCTTAGGAATGTGTGCACCACGGAAACCTTCCTTGAAATCTTCCCAGGTTATGACATTTTCGTTGGGATGCATGTGCAGAAAATTCTCCCACCATGATGCAGCTGCTCCTGTGAGATAGTGCAGAGCATATAGTACTTTCTCGAGATCTGAACATTTTGCAATAATTAATTTTCTCTCCATATCTCGAAGCCAGTCCTCGGCTTCAAGAGGTTTGTCAGTGTGAGAAAATGTTTGAGGACGTGTCTTCTATAGCTCAGATAACTTGGAATGCTGCTGATACTGTCCATGGTGATTTCCCATGTTGATGACTTGGTTCATCATTTCCCGATGTTGTTGCTGACTCTGCTCATAAAGGCGGCACATTTGTGAAAGTGCCGATTCACTGCCCTGTTGGCTTGACTGTCCCTGAGTGAACTCGTTGCTGGGTTGTGCATCATAATTTTCCTCTGGTGGAGTTGGCATGGAGCGAGTCCAAGGACGAGACATTTTTCACTCTGGGGATATATTTTGTAAAACTCATAAGAAAAGCGGAAAGAGTCGCAAAAACAAATCCATAAATGCATAAAGCTGGCAAATATAATTAAATAACCAAGCTTACTTAAGAAAAACAAATCGACTTGCGCACGGAGAAGGACTGCTCATTACATATCTTACACGCGGGCGGTAATTATACAATACATCACTCAGGACATGCGTACAAAATCCTGACATGCTATTTAGGCTAGTGCACTTCTCCAGATCCTACATGATGCGCAAACAGGCTACTTCTCACAACCTATGCACATATCTTACAAAGCGGTTCATTACTTGGCAGCTAGGCGTACTTAGGCGGAGATGTTGACGACCTCCTTTGCCCTGTCGAGGGCGAGGCGTAGCGAGGTTGGGGACTCGACTTCCTCCTCGCTAATGGGCTCCATACGTGTAGTGTTGCGCAGAGTGGACGGAGCGGTTGCCAGGGGCGGAGCAACACGTACAGGAGTGGGCGCGAAGGGTGGTGCAGTGCGCGCTGGGGTGGGCGCAATGACTTGGTTGAATTCTTCGGTAGAAGGCAGGCGACGAGTAGGCGTATAAGATGCTGATGACGAGACAAAAGTCAGTGGCGGTGCGATGGGTAGGAGCTCCCTCCTGTTGGCAGCACAGCCATGAACTGAGTCCATGCGGGCAGCCACGAAGTCGTCCGCCAGGTTGTCGAAGGCTGCCTCCAGGGCCCGGAGATACTCAATGAGCATCTCAAAAGCCTCGTCTCGTTCTCCTCTGGGGCAGGAGTATGCGTAGTGACAGGTGTATGGCACATGGCATGGAAGATAGCGGTAGCGACGAGTCTTCATCACGGGGAGGACATCCCTGAGACGAGCTATCGCCTCGCGGGCTGCCATCTGCATAGCATGCCTCTCCATAGGCATGGCTCTTCCCACGAACCGGAAGCGGCGTAACTCACCACGCCCTCCCTTGAACTGCACCGCGGCCTGGTGCATGGTCAGACTGTCGTTGACTCGGTGCTGGCAGAGTGTGAAAACTAGGCGCATAGATGGCCCCATCGCGACCTGAACGATGAAGGAAAGAAGCTTGACGAACCCATCAGGCACGTTGGCGAAGGTCTGAGACTCGCAGTTGTTGTCGGCCATATACAAAAGTAGGCAAAAATTCTGCATGGTCAGATCATAAATTTATGCTGACTGACAGAAAATGACTACAATTGCAAAAATATAAATTAGCTCTATCATGCTAATAACTAATTAGCGATTGCACCTAGTGGCTTCCTACAGTCAGCCTGGCTCTGATACCAAGCATGTCACGACCGGTTTTCCAAAAAAAAAGTTTATTGAGAAACCAATCTTTTGAGTCCAGTATGAGAGAAATCCTCCTCACTGGTAGACAGATTCTTGATACAATAAGCGAGTAGCATAAAATATATTACAGGGTCGAACTACGGTTGCTCAACCAAATTATTACAAGCACGCCAATAATTATACATAATGGCGGACATGACACAGTGGTGTGGAGGCATACTACTGACTCGAGGATAGGGCGGTGGTGGAGAAACACAGCGGGGAGAGAAATACAAGACTCTAAGTCTGTCATCTCATCGAGCGTCGAGGTGAGGCTCGATGAATTTATTTGGTAGCGGAAGCGGATATAAAACAGTGACCAAATCCAGGGTCGCACGAGACTGACTGGGACTCCTCTAAGTGTCGGACTCGCTATCAAACTCTTCATCCATGAGATCGCCTTCGTCAGCATCTGGCCAAATCAACAAGCCAGTGAGTACTTTGAAAGTACTCGCAAGACAGTTCGGACGTAAGATATAACAAATGCATGCATGGATGCGTCATGATTAATTCACCAATGTACATTCAAAAAAATTAGCATAACAAGGTAAGTAAAAGGGAAACGGCGGTAGTTCGCCTGAAATCCCAACAAAACATAAATGACTACCGATCGGGTGTCTGAAGCGACGCCTCGAAAGGTGAACAAATAAATATAAGGAAATGATGCCACAGTCGGGCGTCTTAGCGACACCACATAAAGGGCTTTAAAAGAAATGCTACAATCGGACGTCGGGGCGACATCACAGAAAGAGCTTTAAAAGAAATGCCACAGTCGGACGTCGGGGTGACATCACAGAAAGAGCTTTAAAAGAAATGCCACAGTCGGACGTCGGGGCGACATCACAGAAAGGGCTTTAAAAGAAATGCCACAGTCGGG